>NC_092206.1:41373985-41408934 GCF_043381705.1 Parasteatoda tepidariorum
TATATATATATGAAGTGATTGGGTTCTGGTCACAAGTGACCGGAAATGCACACGGAGCTTCTCGGGCCCTACCGTTGAAAAAATGTTGCACAAATTTAATCCCGTTTTTGCATAGTGCTCCGAAGGTCACTTTCATACCTATTTGCTATTTAATTCTCAAGCTTTCCTAGAAAAGCCCTAAGAAATAAGCTTTCATTTTCTAGGAAAATTCTCTTTATTTTGAAGGAAATAACACATTTTTATAAAAGCGAGTGCTCGCGTTGCTATTTTTGCACATACTATCTGTTACAGAGGCTAATGAAATATGATTTGTTTTAACGATAATTATTTTAAACATATGATCATTAACTTCAGTTCATGTATTTTAGATAAGTGGGCTGTAAAAAATTATTGTAAATTTATCCAATTTAATCATAGTTTAAAAAAATAACAAATTTTAACCATGGTATCTAAGTAATATTCATTTGCATAATATTTTTAGTAACCAGAGAATTTTTCTATGCTTTAACATTTATGTTTAACTATGGTGATAATAGGCCTCTGTCCCTTCCGGCCTGACATGCGTGTTCATGTAACTAAATAAAGCAGTGATCACTGAATTACAGTTAATTATTTATTTTGAAAAGTTAATATTTTTTTTGAAAATTAATAGTTGGTATATGATTATGCTCAGAAAAAACAATGTTTATAAACAATGTATTTATTTATTTTTTTAAATGGCATATTTTTAAAAATATTGCCTACAAAATTGTCTTCAAATAAGCTTATCCCCAGGATTTCAAACAATATAAATCCGTTCTTGAATTAGTGCGGCTTTGCAACTATTATTTACAAACATTATAAAGAAAGTAAAATATTGTTTCAAATGTATTAAGCTTTAATAACGTTTTAAATAATAATCACCTATCACCTTTAAAGAAGTGAATCAGTTATTTTTTCCTAAAGGAATAAAATATTTTAAAACTTCAAAATGCATATATAGGTAAATCATAAAACATGATATTTCATCTGATTTAAAACAGACGATTCAAACTTTTATGTAGTAAAGCTTACATTACAAGTTAACCGGCCTTTTTTTTAAAACAAATGCTAATTAAAATTGCTTTTAATAGGCACAAAACAATACTTTCTATGAACGACATTTCGACTGCCTATCCAGGACTCATTCATAGGGAATGCATTCATAATTTTAAATGCAGATATTTTAGATTGGGTTTAACGTGAAAACATTAAAATTTTAATTAAAAATATTAATATTCTACTAATAATTCATAATATTTAAGTTTTGGAAAAAAAACATTATGCAGATAGGAAAATATGTATGTTCTATAAAGTGGTTTTAGTGCATACTTTTTTTAAAAGTTTTTTTGTAGATAGTCCGCTTGAAATTAACTACTTTAAAAGAAAATGAATAATACTACATTAAAAAGAATTCTACGGCTCAGTCTTTGCCAACAGATAAAAATTTTCAAAATTCTCTCCCTTCATAATAAAAATATTCTTTCTTTATCCTTTTGAAAATTTCTTCAATAAATCATTTTATTTCTGAAGGCCAAAAGGGATAGTTTCAGTTGTCACAAAATAGGAGAAAAACTGAAAATGTTGTGGAAAATAAAAAGAAAACTGGCCACTGGGTCACTGAACGTAAATTTCCTGTTCAACTTCCTTCACATAATGCGATTTGAAGGGAGCTGCAGTTTTCTTTATAGCTGTTCGAAAAAGTTGTCAGCATTAAAATACAATAAAAGTATTCGCGTGATGAAACTACAAATACTACAATTGTGTAAGCTCTAGAGAGTTTCAATTTTGTTGCAGTTTGTTTCAGTTTTTTTTTCTCTTTAAACACTTATATTGCTAAATAATGATAAACGAGGCACCCGATAAACTTCTGAAAAAAATCTAAAATATTCTGGTTAGATTTTTTTTTTAAATTTATGCATAGATTTGCATGTCTGTTATGTTCACCTAAAACATAATAATTATACAAAGTAGCTTTAAAATAAAAAGAAGCTAAAGAAAAACTAAATTGAGAGAGAGAGAGAGAGTGGACAAGTCGTTGAATTTGTTTGTTAATTGCAAGAAGCTCATAATTTATAACAATTAATTTGTGTTTTGGTTTGTTTTACAGGGTTTCTGATATTGATCTTAAGGTATAACCTTAAACTAATACTTTTTAAACAATGTAAAGAGCTAATATTGCAACTCCTTTGGCGAAAACAGTGTACATATGTAAACGTTAGAAATACAAAGAAGTCATGCAAATGGAAAAATTTATACATACATATATATATATATATATATAGGAATCNCATATTGTATTGTGTTTATATATATATGTATGTGTGTGTGTGTAAATTGACGTTACATTAATTAGGCTTTAAACAATGTAAAAGCAAAAAAAGAAGTCGCGTTTAATATTTTCCAACGGTTTTAAGTATAGCATTTGCTCCATGCACTTCATTTTAATACTTTCCCACATTTTCCACATTTGCATGAAAAATGCGATTCAAATAGCATAATCAAATTCTTAGCCATTTTGAATTTATTGCTACACGAGCAAATATCCAGGCATTTGTACTATTTAATATGGGAAACCATACTTAGTATTTCATATTTCTTTGCAAGTCGTGGTGAAAGGAAAAGGAAAAATTTTTGCGAACCGTACAAGCCCGTCTCTAGGGAGTTATAGGCATTCGCGTGAAATTTCGTCATTCCGACAGAGCTACATTTCATGCCTGAAATTCCAATTATCACCTTCCCCTTTCCTTCAACAACAATGTGTCTCCAAATACGTGACTTGTGTCTTGAAGATATTACGTAGCCATTTATATTCACGTTCTGCTTAAGATGTTGGCTTCTACTTAATAGCTTTCGCTATTTCGTTTTCAATAATGTTGTTTCGAACTCTTTTAAAAGGACGTTTAAACTCTTACAATTCAACAGATGATAATTTGAAACCTGTTTTTTTTCCTCTACATTTATGCAAATTTATTTTTTGCAAAGCTTACCATTATCAAAGATCGTGTGGTAATTTCTTTATTAAGTAACTATCCCTTACTAATGTTATTTTAAATTTAAATGTTCTAAAAACTATCATATTAAGTAAATATATAATATTGTTTTTTTTTTTTTAAATTCTCCTTATTAGGTATCTGCCTTGGATATATTGAGTATGGTAGATTTTATATGATCAGTCATAAAATGAAGACATTATAATCTCCTCACGTAAGAGGAATACGATTTCATTGAAATGCAATTTAATTTCTTTAAACGCGTGTTTCGAAAGTACATGAAGACCCTCTAATTTATTTATAATTAATTAAAAATATCACTACTGAGGTACTCGCAGGTTTCAAAAATAAAATTATAATTTCTTATGAATCAAGCAGCTAAAGTGTATTAAGCTAATACTTTTGTACTAATAAAAGCATTGCAACTTTTTCGTGTTCATAAAATTCAGATATTCTATTTTGGGACTTCAAGGCTGAAAACATGCCAATGAATTATAATTAGATTTATGTTTCAGAAGAGGAGTTATTTTAAGATCTTTCACTTCCTTATAAGGAAGGATTAAACGATTTTCTATGAGTAATGAATAATTTTGATGAGGCGTAAGAATACAGGGAAGGTAATATGACTGGCCTCTTCACACATTTTAATTATCGTATTAAACGGAGGAGCAATGATTTTTGCGTGTCTTTTTGGTGTATAATGTTTACCAACTAAACTCCGTCAGATTTGACTGTAACTCAGTCTCTCCCCCTCCAATTGGGAGAGGGGCTCTGAGACTTCTGCTTCACCATCGATTACTAATTAAAAGCTTGAGCAGAATATGACCTCATTATTCCTGTTATGTTGACGAATACTTAACAAAAAATATCGGGGTTGTTGCGCTGATATTATATATATACTCTGTCCCTTCCGGCCTGNTATATATATATTGTTCGAACTTACTGTGCTACATCTGCTTTTATATATCTATTAAATCGTGATCTGGTTCAGGTCTACATTGCGATCTGCGGATGAATGACTGGATATATGAATCGGTGCCTCCTATGAAAGATTTGTGACGTGCGTGTGGTTGAAGTCGTATTCTTTGCCATAAACCGCGCCACTGGAAACAAGAAACGCACCCTCTGCCTTAATTTCGCTTTGTTTCACCAAGCAGGATTGCTGGTATCGGCAATCGGCATTAGAAACAACAACAACATATCTATTGCTAATAATAAACTTTCTTAATATTAATTAACTCTGAAAAACTCTTTCTCATCAATTAAAAACATTTGAATAAAATTTCTGAGGGAATATGTTTACTAGTAAACGATAATCTGTCTTATAAAATTCGTTATGTTTATATATATCGATAATTATCAATCAATACTTAAATATATGCTATCTTGACTTTTTAGGGCCACCAGATCCCGTACGTAATTGTGTAGTTGTTAACCAGTCCAAATCTTGGCTTCAAATAGAATGCGAAGCTGGTCACGGTAACGGACTTGAACAGAGCTTTCATTTAGATGTATATAACTCAGAAATAAATCATCTAGAAGTCAATTTAACATCTGCTACATCACCTTCGTTTTCAGTCAAAGACTTGCCTGCGGGAACTCCATTTGTACTTGTCGTCTATGCGTCAAATGAAAAAGGGAAAAGTAACTCTTTGGCAATCATGGCTAATACTTTGCACTCTGATCCACAAAGTAAAGGTAAGATTTTATGAATGAAAATAAATAATCAGAATATAAAAATTTTAAATTTTGATCTTTTGTATCTTATTATAATCCAAATGATGCTGTCAATTTAATGACTATGATGTTGTAATATCTTTATTTATTGTTATTTTACAGACACTATTATAAATATAATGCGCTATTAGCAAGGAGACCCATAAGTAACGATTTGTTAGTTAGATATATCGCCCATATAGTAGAATAGTAGAATCAGTCAAAATACCTTGGGAAGGAAATATTCTATGGATAAAATGGCGTGGTTATTTTATTAGGGAAAAACAAAACAATTTTAAATTCAGTATACCCTTTTCAAAAAATTGATCCATGAACATTAAATTACTTTGAATATAAAGTAAATGAGCGCTCGTTGGGGAATTAATATTGTGTGTTATTAGTGTACTCACTAATAATCTGAACATTCTTTGTAACTAGTATGGATTGACTGTCCTATTATCTGATGGAACGGGCATAATAATCATAACAGAGATCAGTTCCATAAGTGACTAATTTCTATTAAAGCACTCTCAGAAATGAAGCTCTCACATTTGACGAATCAGCAATTGAACTATATTTCGTTAATTTCTCTTTTTTACGAAATCACATGATTTGTGACGAAGTGGGAACTTTCAAATTTACAACGAAAGTGTTTTCTCAACTCGATACCTCGTCGTATGGCATTGTGGGAGATTAACTAGATGAAACTAGGATGAAAACTAGACAATCGATAATAAAGTGACGAAATATCCGATCAGCTTATATGGGAGTCAAGGAGCTCGCCCTTTTTATAAAATGATGTTTCCTTCCTATTGAAGATCATACGTGTATGTTCCTGGTTTTTTTATTATCTATTCACGGATTTGTTCCTCAATATAGTTCAGAAAACCCAATAAAAGCACAATTCTGTATCTCAAATTGATCTGATTACTTAAAAGCCCTTTCCCCAAAAGAAATAATAATAACCATGATCTAGAAAATCATCTAAACATTAAACCATAATATTTATACTTTGAAATATACTACAGAGGGAATTTACTCCATAAGGTATAAATTTGAACAATGTTTCCAGTCACAACGAATTATACTGCGTAATCAATTGTAATAAGTATGATATTATAGTTTATATAATATACGATATATATGATATTGAAATTGAATCAAATTTGAACAATAGCGTGCTTCAATGTGCACCAAACTTCCAAGGGTATAGTTTTTAGTAAAATTTTATTAAATCCATTACTAATGTCATGCAGCTTGACAAAAATATAACAGTGTCTAACATATAACTATATTACCTGATTAAAAGCCTCATTCGCTTCAAGCTCTTCAAGAATAGTGTTTCAAGCTCTTCAAAAATAGACGTTTATTTTAAGACTTGTTAGACGTGAATGAGAGGAAACAAAAATTATTTGAAATATAAAACGTAAAGTTGCCGACTGAAATTTGAAAAATAAAAAGGAAAAATAATACGAGAAAAACCACAGTAGCCGAGAGCGGAAAAAACTGTGACTGAGATTTTCGATTTAGGGTAAAATGCATTTCCGCGAGCTATGGAGGAGTGGTGAACAGCTAATGTCGCTAACAATGGATTCAGCATTCATATGAATAACACACGATTCCAGGGCATTTTGTATTGCTTAAAACATGTTGATTATTATTTACTTTTTATGAGTTTTTAAATCGAATGAAACTTTTAATCACGAATGAAACTTTTAATCTTATCACTTCAGTTTCTTGTGATTATTTAATATTTAACTATGTTTTCCAAAACATTACTGATTTCTTTTTAAAAAAATATTTTATTCACATATATTTTCCTTTTGTATTTCTCAAACAACCTATATTGTTTATGTTAATCAGAAGAAAAAAATCTTGATTAAATATAATGCACATTTTGTAATTCATCAATGATCTATCGATAACATAAGTCTTAAACATTAGCTTTTTTGTCAAGCTGTGCTTAAACCTCTGACTAAGCCCGAAGCTCTATCCTTTTTATTTCTCATTTCTAGACTCAGCCTTTAGTCCGATTGCTGCGATTTTATTGGCCGCGCTGGGTACACTTTTGATGATTGGTGTTGTTGGAATAGCTTTTATTCAGCTTCGTAGAAGAAGACCGTTAAAATGTAAGTCAAGTGTATGGAGGAAATCAAAGTTGCAGGACATATAGTTAAGCTTTTATTATTCTTTCAACTATATTCTGTCGTTCAGTGCAATTTTCTGTGTTCAAAGCAATCTAATTTTTACGAACGTTTTTAAAGCTTTTGAGATATGAAATATTTATTATAAAAGTATTGACTGGCTGGATTTGAAAAGATGTATTTTAATGTTACGTGTTCATTAATGCTGTAAGTATTGATAATTATTCTTTAATACATTTAATTTGTCCAGTTTATTCAAGTAGTATTATTTAAAATGATGCCAAGGAATCATTAACAGTAACTAAATAAATACATTTTAGTATATAACCATGATACGAAATCCTTCAACAATTTCTGCGAAAAGTTAAAAATCTTTAAGCGATTTAAATAACACATGTCTTTAAGCCATTATAGTCTGCAACACATCATAAAGAGCAAGTAATGAAAAAAAAACTTAGAATACATTTGAAAAGTTGGGCGATTGAGAGAACAAAATACTAATTTTGCGTTTAAAGGAACAAAATATTAATTTTATAAAATGAATAAACTGAAACGTAGTAAGTATGAGTCATGAAACTGAGTTTGCCTCTATATTTTAATACTGATAAAACATTATTTTCAACTTCAACAGTTTCTCAGAAAAAAAATTACGCTTCCGAATTAAGAGCATTTGAACTGCAGTACATCATCATTATTTTTGTTAGATTTTCAAGATTTGAACATGATATACATTTTCAATATCGTTTGAATCATTTTTGTAAAAAAGAATATTATTTAAAAAATGTTGTTTTCTTTGAATGATGCATCTTTTTATACAATTGACAATGAACAAACTTTACTCTCAGCTTTTAATGAAAGGTGTCGTATATGTACCACCATCTAAATTCTTGCTTTGAAAAAAATTTGTAAACTCTGGTTAAGAACTGATCGATTTTTTTTTTAAATTGATATTATTTGTTCCAAAAAGTCTCTTTAACGCTTTTCATTTTTTTGAAAAACTTACAATGTCCGTACGTGATTTACCTCTTTATTAACAATCGTTCATGATTTGATGAAAGCTAAATTTAATAACAAACCATATAAGTTACAGTTTTCTCATGACATTATTTTAATATTTTTTTTCTGAGAAATATAATTTTCGTAAAATTACTTTTTTAGTTTAAGGTCTGCCCAGGGTAGAAAAAAAATTAATATTTAAATTCTTAGAAACGATAAATAGTTACAAGACCGTCTTTCTATTTCTAGATTATATGGTAATTAAAAATATGTTGGTTTGACACGATTGCCATATTAGCTCCAGATTGCATCTAGTCAATCAATTAGAGAATTTACCACTTTTAGTAAACTGTTCAATGTTTCAAAATTTTAATTTCAATATTGCAGTAAACTTGATATAACTTGAGTAAAAATTTTAATATTGCATCACATGATTAATTTTATAATTGCTTTATATTTTAAAGAAAAAAAGGAACATCAAAACACCTATGTTAATCAGGTCTGTTTAGTCACCTGGTAGTTTAAGACTCATTTTAGTAAATTATGTATATTGGTGGACAAAGCTTACATTTTATTATGAATTAAAATAATATGCTTCCGATATATTTACTTATTGTTCAAATAATGAGAAAAAGAGATATTTGAAAAATTGTATAAGGAAGTATATCTATTTCTTTATATTACATGATATTTTTCAAAAATTATGAGTTAGATTAAAAATATAAATATTTTGTTTCATGCAGCTGATATTGAGGAAGACAAATCAAAGTAAATAGTCTATTTATTGTTTCATAATAAAAAAAGTAAGTAATATTTATTTGATCTGATTTCTAAAATATGTTTCTATGGTAGGATAGATATGATGCTGAAGAAAGCTTCCGAAGAAATAGTTGAAACCACAATTGCTTGCCCAGATGTTGTGCCTCCGAATAATAGTAAGTAAACGAACCGAACTATTGTCCACATTATTTTATATTTATTGATTTCCAATATTAATAAATTATCAAAAGACAAAATTAATTTATTGTTTTATTCCAATAAATATAAGAATTTTCAAATTAGAAACTGTGATTTATATTATATAAATCCAATATTCAAACTAATGCATTATTCGTAAAATTATATTAAATAACTCTATTAATCGTTGTTTTATTTCTTATTAAACTTTTTGAGCCTTTGCCTCTTCCTGATTTCTAATAAAAATATTATATGGATATGAATTTTATACCAATTTGAAATGATGGGAGGTGTGCAGGATTTATTTTTCTTTGCTGTGTATTTCAATGCAATTAAAGTGATAAAGCATATGATTAGGCTGCCTTTTAACAGATACAATTTTGATTACGGTGAAAATGTTTTATTCAGCGGAATGAATATTAGATCCATATTACATTATATGCAAGAAATATTCAAGAAATGTAAACCAGATTTATTCCAATATTTGATAAATACGTTTTATGAACATAATTTCTTTTATAGTTCAAAAATAGCTGAAAAATCCAGTTTGGTTCAGTAATTTGACATTGACTATAATTTTATTAATAATTACTAAATGGGATAAAAAACTGGCTATCATAATAAAACCAAATTAATGGAGAAATAGTACAAATTCATTTAATAGAAGTGTGAAACCTCGCCAAACTATTACTGATTTTAATAGTTAATAATTAATGTGGATATTGGGAACTACTTAAAAAAACATACTTACTAAAGAAACAGAAATGGAAAAATAGTACAAATTCATTTAAGAGAAAAGTAAAAAAAATCACCATCCCATATTTTAGGATAATGATTTTCTGAAGTTTCGCAATTAGAGCTAGTTGAAATATAAAAAAAGAATAGTAAGCTTTGAACTGTAAGGCGAAATTGATGATGAATTGGCACCATTTCATTTAAGGTAAACGTTAAAACGTTAACGTTAGTATAAACGTTAAAACTTCCTTTTTAATCTTCATCCATTCATTTCTTTTTCCCCCTTATACCACACACAGTGCTCCTGAATATCTGCTTTTAACTTCTCCTATTATTTATTACAAGGAAAAGCGAAATTAACCCCTGCATGTGCAAATTATTTTATGTCAGTTCAAAACTTCAGAGGCAGAAATAGGTTATCAAAAGTTTCCGACGATTCTCTAGTTCATTATTATTAATATTCCAAAGTAATATAATTAAAAAAATTTCGTGATTATGATCACAATTATTTCAGCGTTATTTGTTAACTAATAAAATTTACGTTTGATATGAAACATGTATCATTGGTTCAAAAATGCAAACATTAAGTTTTATAAGTCGAATCAGTTTTATGTAATATTTAAATTTACATAAAGTTACTTGGAAATGTTAGGAAAATTTTTCTACATTTATAAAATGAACGCTGTCTTTTTTACTTTATTTTGAGATTGCTTCAAAAGAGTGCTTAAAATTAGTAATATCAAAAAAAAATTTAATAGTTCAGAAGTTTTAATATTTGAAAAAGTGGATAATTTTTTTTCTTCAGAAATTGTATCTGTTAAAGATACTATTACAGGCCCCTGGTCGGTATCAAAATTATAATTTAGTCTCGTTTTAATCAATTATTAACCAGTTTGTAAATGATTTATGTTTGAAAATTAATTCTTAAAAGCTTATTTTGCTTTAAGATAAATCATGAAGTTCTAATGAACTTTAATTTTTCTTAATATTGAAACACCTTATTAAATTACACATAAGAAATTTTCGATAAAAAGATTCTTTGCATACTTTAGATTAATTTAACTTATAATTAAATAAATTGTATATAAAATTCTACAATGAAATTATTAACCTTTCATTAAAAAAATTGTCTTTAGAACAATTAATAGTTTTAATTTATAAAACTATAAATTAGTAAAAATCATTAATCAACCCATGTTGCTCTTAAGTTCTTTTAATTACTTTTTTACTTTCTCTGAGATTTTCAATACAGTAAAAAAATTATTTTTTTACAGCGGTTTATGCTAGTCCAGATTTTGAAGGCATTTGTGAAATTACGAAAGATTCCGATTCATCAAAAATGAAGGACAATTACAAAAACTGTGTTGTATCTCTTAAGAAATCTTGGAGTTTCAAGGTAATTTGATAGTTAAGAATAATTAAAATAATTTGTTTTAGGTTTTTATTTTAAACATACTATTTGGTTTTTATAATGATATAGATTTTTGGTGTCAGTTGCAAAAAGAATGAGAGTTATGACTTTAATTTATTCATGAAATTTCAACTGCAATCAGAAGATTTTTTTGTTACCCTCTCGTAATATATTATTTGAAAAAAAGATTTATGTTTTACCATATTCATTTATTTTCTCGTTCTTAGAAATACTTCGTGACATGTAAGGAAATGTAAAGTAACCTTACTTTTTGGCACTTGCTTTCAAATGCATTTTATTTAAAAATTAAATATAAATGGAAAAAGAGTGAATTTAATAATTAAAACATCAGGTTTATTGCTTTTTTTCTCATTTTTCTAATTATTCATACAACGGTAATTCTTATTTTATTAATTGAAGAGTTATTAAAAAGCATAGCACATCAGATAAAATCAAAACTTTAACAAACATTAAACTTTAAAAAGACATTTTATCATTACGCATTTTTCTCATCAGTGCACGCTTTATAAAAATTGAATATTTACTTTTTTATTCATGTATGTTGGCTATGAAAAATATACTATATATTTTAATTAAAAATATTCAATCGACTTCCCTTAATGCAAAGAGCATTTGTTACGAATTTAATAGTTAAGAAGCTAAAAATATAATTAAAATAATATTATTCCTTATCTTATTATAAGGAAAAAATTTTTTCTCCAACCAAGCAAACAAAATTGTTTGTATATCAACTCAAATAAAGAAAATTATAATATGTAACAACCAAATTTGAATGAAAGTTAACTGAGCGTTTCGCTTCCCTCTTAAGCTCATATATAAGTATGTATTATTTATTAGTATATACTAGTATGATCATGTATTAGTTTATACTATGATAATTAAAAATTTAATTGTGACAGTTGAACATTTTATTTTAATAAGAAAATAAAAGGTTTTTAATTAATATCCACTCAAAAAAGATTTGTTTAAAGCATGAAACATATGTATCCGATTTATAGAAAAATAATCAACGTTTATAAGATTTCAGAACTCTTTAACATTTAATGTAATGAAGTAATAGGTAATTTCCGTGTTTTATTCCGTTTAAGAAAATAGACATTTCTAACAGACAAAAAAGAAACCTTTAGAAATCGAAAATTTCTTTTAATAAATGATGTTAAAAAGAATATTTCATATCTAACATTTCTATCTTTATCAGAAAGAAATTGTTCGTACAAATCGACAAGTTTTATTTCATGAAGGAGAAGAACCCAAACTTCTCTATAAAGATATCTTGCAACCATCAAGTACATTTTGAGCACTTCTTAAGTGGATAGGAATGTTTAACATTTCCATACCTATCATTCTTTCCTCGTTAATGTGATTTTTCGGTCCAGTAATAATATGCTTCTAATAACTTTTCCTGAAAATCCAACCTATCACGGAAGAATGAAGGACTAGAGCTGCAGGGATTCTTGGAGTTTTGCCAGCACTACTAACATTTTCCGGAATACCCATTTCTGGTCAATAATTTAGCACTTACGTGATTTGAACTGGAAAATAAAAGTTCTCATACGAGAAGAAACACCTTCGTATATTTCTTACCAGCTACATTCTTTATTCATATTTGTGTAGCTTGAATAGACTCTCTACGTCTCATATCGATTCGCAAGCAAATTATAATAATGGAAAATAGTTCATTCTTATTTTAATATATATGAGTTTTCTTGAAAGACAAAGAGTATAATAGTTTTTGTTGATATTTCCCGCTAATTAATGTACAGTATGAAAAAAATACGAATCACTCTGGATAATATTTGATCTAATGATTGAATTTTCTAGTTCTAGAACTCAATCTTAATGAGTGGTGGGGGTGATTTGAAACATGCTAATTGATTAGACACAAAAACGAATTTTATTTTAATAACCACACCACTTATTTTCGATGGATTTGGATTTCTGACCCTAAAACTGTAAGGTGTTGTTGCAATTTGGATTTATGGACCCAATAGTCTGGTCAAGTGAGGGATCCAAATCTTGGATCCCTTATATTTTCTGTGATACCACGAGAACTTTTTAAGCAAATTGAAAAACATTTGCGCAAAATTATAAAATTCGTTTATCCAAAGGTAAATCCATGCAAAAAATAACTTTTTAAAAGTATTTATTATGCTTTATAATATTATTATTTAATAGTCTAATCGTGAGGCATACCATTTTTACATTATTTTATGTAATGTTATTTTACTAGTCAAAATACAAAACTTGAGAAATAATAATGAATATTTATTAAAATATATTTTTTGAAGGATATTGTCTTAGAATAAGTAAATTTTATAATTTTGTGCGAAAATTTTTGTTTTCGCTTAAAAGGTTCTTGAAAAATGGAATACGCTGAAAGTATAATTATCATTAAGTGGTCCAAATTTGGATAGCTTAATATTAATTTCACTTTTTGCATAATTTTCTTTATCTCGAGAAACAAAACTTTTCTCTTCGAAACAAAATCAGAAAATCAGTTTTTATATTTTTTTGAAAAATTAAATGTACTTTTTTTTCCTTAAAAAAATGTACTTTAAAAGATGTTCTTTTTAATGTATGTGAAAGTGTAATTAAAAAAATGTACTTTAAAAAAATAACATATTACAAGATTCGTCTATTGTCTTTATGGTCATTACTAATGTTTTTAGAGCCCTTAAAAGCTGCACAACCAATGAAAAGTAAAATGCTTATTTTCAAAAACTGTTTTACTGAGAACGTTGTATAAATAGTTTTTTTACTGTATTTCTAGTTAACTGATATAATCGGTTCATTCAATATTATTATTATTACATGCTTTCTTTAAGCATTTCAAAAATTAATTTTTTATGATACAAAACTCAAGCTATTTCTTTGAAATTGTAATCCAATTCAACTAAATAGATTGATTTTACAATGACACGGAGTAATGTAGAAAATTTGCAGGTGGTATAGGTAGAGAAAAAATCGAAATACAAATATTTAATGCGATAACAAGTTTCAATTTTTATATTACAGTTAGTCTAAAAAAATATAACATAACTTCTAACCTCCACAATTTATATTTTCTAACACACATAATATGAAAGCATATTTATACAAATGCCGTAACCAGTCATTGAAAGCAGTAAAAAAGTAAATTCTCGATTTATAGACTGTTTTGTTCATAAAAGGCGTGATAATCTTATCATAAATATAGGATAAGAGTCAAGAAACTAATTCATCCCTCCTTCTCCTCCTATAAGCAAATATATATTTACATAAGTACTAATGGTTCGTGTCGTTATGGATTTATGTTAATCAGTTTCGTTTATTTATTTTGCAGAAAGGGTTACAAGATATGCCAGATGTTGAAGTCACATTACCAGACTTCAATAATCCATTAGTAAAACATCCGTCATCACCTCCGCTAATAGGTGATGTTACTCTTGAAGAATGCTTATCAAATAAGAAAATTGTGATAAAAGTGGAACATTCTCCAGAACCCGATAGGTGTCAAAGCAGAAAGGTAAAAATTTCATTAATTATGCAAATGAACACATTTGTAATATATAAAGGCCTGGTTTCTTACGACAAGCGCCTTCTCTTGGGACGTTGACGTACCGCTAAAGCCGGCAAAATACTGTTTTGTTAGCTCAGCGTGGGCAGTCGGTCCAACGTAGACATTATCTCGTACAATAACAACGTATACAAACATTTATTTTTAATTTGTATTTATTTTCTTTTGTAGACCAGTGCTATAGAGAACAAATAATGACCTTGTCCAAGTAAAAGTACATTAGAGCTTAGCTAAATGGAGAAGAAGAGGAAGACGAATCTATGTTTAATGTTAAAATCAAAACTTTGGTAGATTTCAATACCCTATTGGATGCTGTCCCTCGTTGCATCTTTCATTAACATTACGTTGTAATCCAACTGCAGTCATCGTTCAAGCACAGCGTTCGATGGCATATGCGGTCAAATTCACAAATTGACCAATCAGGGGTTAGAGCTCACTTCAAGCTGGCGTTTTGTAACGTCGACCTATCCTAAGAAACCAGGCTTTAAAAGACAGGTGTCCTAAAAAAGACAGATGATTTGAAAAGTCAATCTTAGCTGCGTACTTCCTAGCAAACAAAAAACTATTAACACTAAGTTTAAAAAATAATAACAAAGTTTACCAGCAGATTATCCTGTTCAATGGTGAAACAAAATGTATTTCAAACTGAAAAAAAATTTCAAAAAATAAAAAACAATATTTTGAAAATAACTATTAGATTCAACAACATCGCAAAGTTTGAGGTCAAAATTAGCATACTGCTCCATTTGTTCAAATAATTAAGTTATTATTTGAACAAATGGAGCAGTATGCTAATTTTGACCTCAAACTTTGCGATGTTGTTGAATCTAATAGTTATTTTCAAAATATTGTTTTTTATTTTTACTGAACCTTGTAACTAATTTTGAATTTTAGTGTCAGCATATCCTTGGCATCCTAGGCAAAACACAGGAACTCCTAGATTTAAAAATCTTTTTGGTTTGGGTTTCCAAATATTTGGTCATTTTTCGAGCTACTGTTATAAAAAATATTTAATATATTTTTGTACTATTCTTTTGAACGTTTAAAAAAGGGAAATTTCCTATTCTGCACACAAATATTTTTTGAGAAAATACAATCATAAATGATTTGCCTTAATAATAGAATTTTGTAGACGAATACAACTAAGCCTTAAAGTTGCGTAACAAAATGTGATTACATTAGGCTTTAATTAAATAATTGATAATGAGAAATTTGAATCCACTGTCAAAAAATTGCGTCACATCAAGCTACCTTTTAAGTATTGTTTTTTATGAAGCATCGTGAGTAAAAACATTGAGTACATTGAAATATTGAACCTAAGCAATATTTATTTCATTTCCAAAACTGAAAATACAGCAAAGGAAGCGTTTGCAACCGGTGATAGTAATTAAATTCAGAAATGCTAAAGTTCCAGAAATGCATTGATAACTAAATAAAAAAAATTTGAATGGAGATATACATAATAGAATAATTTTCGTGCTTTAAAAATGTATACGAATTTCACAAAATTTCAAATTTACCAATCTACAGAGTATGTTGTATTTTTGCAAAACATTGCACATTTTTGTAAAATGGATATTTATAAATTCCGTCTAATTATTTAACTAGCCAAAACATCAGTCCATTTTTCTTCACTCACAATGAAAATTGAATTTCTTATATAACTCAAGTGCATTCTTTTTTTTAAAAAAAAAAGCCATGTTGATTGTGGGCCGTAACTGGACATGAGGAAAACGAATGAGAAACAAAGAAAGACTAAGTACGGTGCTGAAAAAATAGGCAGATCAGCATAAATAACTTCTAGGATGTTTCTCGGACTTAATCTTAAAAGTCCGAGAGGATGATCTTAATAAGTTATTTAATTAGTGCAGACGATATTTTAAGTTAAGAAATCAGATATAAAAACGCACTTTCTCTGAATAAACATAGATTGTTTGCACCAGATTCAGATTTCTGACCCCTAAAATATAGAAGGTAGCCACAATGAACGAAATATGATCCCCATAGCTTGGTCAAAAGAGAGCGGTCCAAAGTTTGGACCCCTTTATGTTAGTTTTTTTTTTTGCGTATTTCACCATATCTCATACGCTTTTGCATCAAATTGAAAAATAGTTGCACACGCTTATAAAAATTGCCTATACAAAGATAATTCCATGCAAAATATAACGTTTAATAAATTTTAAATTTTTTTTATTAATATTGACTATAAGTATTTACTAATACTTATAGTCAGAAATATTTTGAATTTTTAGATATGCAATTTTTCACATCATTTTAAAGAGTTTTACATGGCAGAATACAAAATTGGTGCGAAATCGATTGAATTGTTCCTGAAAATTTGAAAATATGTTTTTGACATTCAATTTCTCAGAAATAATTCGACCGATTTTGCTCAAATTTTGTAGTTTTATTTTGTAAAATTATATTCTTTAAAATGATGCATAATATTTTACACCTTACAATTCAAATTTTTTTGAACTTCATTATATAATATAATAAAAAAAGAACAATAAACACTTACTAATGTACACCTATACACCCTATGTTTTAGGGGTCAGAAAAAATGTTTTTTATTTAAAGAAAATGCGTTTTTGAGTTTTCATTCCACGACATATCTACCATCTGGAATGCTGAAGCGCTCAGGTGAAACTCCGTGGAACATGGAATTGCCCAAAGTGTTGATTCCATGCTTTGGTAACGATTCCAATATAATGGAAATCTCAATAGCCGATACATTAAGACCGGTATTTGGCAATAACTTCCAAAACTAGTAAACATATCATAGTATCCGACCTGTCTCGTCAACTATCTTCATCCCAGGATTCCGCATCGATTCAGATGAGCTCCTCCTGCGACAACTTACTGTCACCAAAAATCAGCCTGAAGAAAACATGCAATGTAGATATTGTCATGGTCGGCTTTTGTAATATGTTTTGCGAGTCCAGGTTTAGCTTACAGTCTGATTTATGGCAGAAATGTATATAGAGAACGCCAGGTACCTGTTGACTCTTACAACATCAATGAATGACGCCATTACGGTGATGAAGGATTGCTCGTATGATTTGGAATTAGACTGGGCTCCGAAAAAAGATCTGCATGTTCGACTTTGAACCATGATAGACCAAATTTCTTGTCATATCATTCTGGAACAACATGTACGTATGCTTAGGTTTTGTCTTGGGTGCAAAAATTTTCTTTATGTACCTACCCTACAGCAGTGCAAACATCGTAGATATTTAGTTTCAGCTCGTCAACCATCTCCAATAAATGTAAAGAGACTTCGGATAACATTGCTTTGCTGAATGGAGTAATCTTTCACGAGAACTACTCATTTATTTGGTACTGATCATGTAAAGCCATTGTAAAGACTTTATTTCATCGTGTTTGAGACATGCAATAAATCAACCATTATGAAACTATGCAATAAAAGTTTTTGTAAAGGAGAATATTTTTATAATTGCTAAAAGGAACTAAAGTCGTTTTTTTATTAATGGTATCATACATACTCCATTTTTTTTTGTTCGTGTTATTAAATGGGCTTGATGAGTAAGTTGGCAATTAAAGAATCAGAAACAACACAAACGTGACTGATTCATAAAGCCCAATTATTAACAAGAAATAAAAAAAAGAGATGGTGTATGTATGATACTGTTCATAAAGCTACAATTATTGCTCCATATACATTTAAATATCTACCTCCTTTGCAAATACATACTATCATTTTTTTGTAATTATAAGAAATGGTTAATACATCGTATGTCTCCCTTTTCGATTGGATACCATCCGTACAACGCCTGGGCATGCTGAGTATCAAATTACCGAGCTAATCTTAGATAAGACTATTCTATTCAGCAATCAATGCTATCCGAAGTTCTGGTACTATTGTAAGAGATGGTAGACCAGTAATTGATTGCCAAACATGCCACATATATGCTCTATCGGATGCAAGTTAGGTGACAAAGCTGGCAATTGAATTTGGGTCATATTTTCAGACTAAAGGCATTCATTTAGGATGTTTTCTTGGTGAGGACGAAAATTGTTATTCATAAGTCAATAATGCATAAGCACGGGCATGTTTATTCCAAGAGAATTTCCTTGAAATGTCCCTTGCATAGTTCGGATTTGAATTGATTTCTAATTCTGGAGACCGATATAATTCATCAGCAAACGTGCAATCTTGCACAATCATCTTGATGGTAATAAGCGCCAGGCTTTTTCCATATGTTAGTCCAGTGTGAATCAGCCTGCAAGCTAAACATGTACTCGTCAGAAAACATCACACAAGGCAGGACACTGTAAGGGTGCTTACATTACAGGATCTCTACTCCACGGTAATCGCTGGTGATAGTGTGTTGCAACGAGCGGAATACATCTGTCACGCCTGCGGGTATATCGGCCCACATTTCCTAAACATCTGTAAATTTTTTTAAACTGTAGTAAACTGTGCCACGATGGCTCAGGGGATAGAGCGTTCACCTTCCAATGAGGTGAACCGGGGTTCGATCCCGGCGTTGGCTGGTCAATACGAATTCCGCACCAGGCTCCACAGATTAAGTGATAAAGTAAAATATCCTCAGTGGTAGATGGATCATGGGTTAGAGCCCCCTTGCCGTCAGGCTAACCGTAGGAGGTTCACGTGGTCTTCATCTCCATGCAGCGCAAATAATAGTTCCATCCAAAAGTCCTCCACGAAAGCAAATTTCTCCCAATACATGAACCAGGAGTACCCTTGTCTTCTGGATTGGGTTCAAAATTACAAGGCTATGGAGTTGAACATTAGTAGTCGTAAACCCGAAAATTGGATCTGCTGTTGAGCTACTTTTATAGATTTATTTTTAAAAAAACTGTAGTTTCAGTAGTTGTCGGATGCAGTGTAGCTCCTAGTAGCAGTTAATGCTAAATACTGGTCTTAGTTCGACGTTGTAAACCAGATTTAACCTGTACTGTAAGAAATCATCCATTTGCGTTCCTTGCGTCATTACTACACTATCTCGATTAAAGTACCAGGGCATCTAATGGTATAGACTTAAAGCGCGCTAATACACGTATTAATAAGATGCTGGCCCCCCTTTTACAACAATGACTGCCTACACACGTCTGAGAAAAACGTTTTGGGATTGGCTTCCATCACAGCTGAAGTGAGTGATGCTTGTGGTAGGGACAGTTATCCTGTTGGAAGAAAAATGGGGTTTCCCCGAAATATTTCCATAGATTTGGGAGTGCAGCATTATCCAAAATGTGCACACATATCTCAAAGCTCATGTTTCTAACCACAGGAACTAACGGACCCAGGCAAAACCAATACAGTCACTAAAAAACGACGCTCGAAGGGCATCGGCCAAACCCAGACGCGTTCATCTCACTGACAAAGTGTAAATTGAGATTCATCACTCCAAAGAACAGTTTTCCCCGTGTCCACAGAAAAATGATTGCACCATAGCAGTCAATGCTTTGCATGCTATGTGGAGTGTTGTTTGGCTGATGCGCGGCTGCACGAAAATGGAATCCCAAGTGTTTTTACTCCCGACTAACATACCTGCTGCTAACACTAAAGTTTGATGAACTTTGGAGCTCCTGATATTTTGCGATTTTGTTTCCCTACCCTTTTCAGAATTCTGTGACTGCGTTCACTAAGCCTTTTTTTTCTGCATTTTCACTGCTTCGACGTTTCCACTTCACAATTATATCACTCAGAGTGAATTTAAGCTTCTGTAGAATATCCGCAATCTCACGAGCTGATTTCTCACAAAGATGGCATTACACTTTACAGCCACGATCAAACTCACTAAGCTCCTTTGACGTATTCATTGCCTCACAAAAGCATAAATACAACCTGACAAACAACTACTAACACTTTTGTAGCTTTCGATTATGCATCAAGTCAAGTGGCGTCATCCGCCAGAACCACTTTTTTAGGGGTGTCCGGATAGTTATTTGTATAGTGTATTTGATTATAGATATAGTGTATTTGATTAGGTCTGAACAGCGTTCTATAAACCTTTTTAATTCCTTGCCCCTAATTCTTACAGTTCCCTCTCTTATACTGTCGTCATCGTGACATGCCATCAGAGTCATCTGGTGGCTTCCTGTAATTTGCATATTACATTTCATGTATGTATTCATAAAGATGCGTGTGATAATTCTAAATATTAAAGTTTTGCTTCGACTTCAATTTCCGTGGGATTCTGAATTAACTTTAATTTATGGTCATGAGAGTCTAATATAAATACATTAAAAACGGATAGTTAGTTGGATTATAAGTGTCATCTTTACTCCTTTTTAACCTTTTTAATTTATTCATTTTTTAGGCTCCATATGGGATAGAAAAGTTAGTTCCTTCCTGTAAACATGCATTTGTATGTTAACAATTTTACGAGTATGTTTGACTTACCGTAGCTTTATTAGTGTCCAGTTGCATCATCCAGTCAATGTAGCTTTCTTTCAAAAGGACACACCTTCCTGTATATAACACATCTCCCTGTATAAAATCGATGTATAAATCTTTTTAATCAATATCATTTATAATGATAAAATTTTAAGTAAACATTAATAAATAAGCATATAATAAAATAATATAACTTTTCACAAGACGTAAGATGTTTATTTTAAATGAACTAAAAGTTGTGGTGCTATTTTAAATTCAAAATTATACTGATAATCAAAATCAGTATAATTATATATTGAACTACTGAGCCGATTTTAATAAGAACATAAGCTAGTAAAATATAGTTTTATTATTACAATACATGCGTATGATCGTACGTAGCACTCATCGGAGTCAAAATTAAGAATCTAAGAAGTGGTCAGTGGGATCTATAAAATTAACCATAAAATTCAAACTACTCAAAGTGCAAACATATAGAGGACAGTGTGGTTATTCAACAAGTTAACCGACCAAGCTATCAAACGTGTGCTGTCATAATAGTGGGATATTTCAAGACAAAGATTCAATTGTTTCATAATCCAATGCGCTGAGAAACAAGCATGCTTTACCTTTACAAAAAAGGTGCTATGAAGGTGTTTTGTGGTTGACAGGTGTAAAAAATACAAGGTTGAAAATTAGGTTATGTTTGAGCTAAAAATATTCTCATCAATTTTAACCTTATTTACACCTCATATATAGTTCAGCAATATTTTTAGTTGAAATCGAATGAAAGTATTGTAACTTTAAAGATACTTATTTGCTTAAAGATTACGAAATAACCTGTACACTTCAAAAACAATCTCTTATCGCTCGTTGCTCTAAGGTTATTTTCTATCAACCTCACAATAGCCTCAAAAGTGTAAATAAAACAACTTTCTACACCTTAATTAATCGACCGTAACACATTAAAATAACTTTAAATTAGCAACAAAAACACCGTAATTTCGTAAGAGAATCCTTTCTCTCATATCCGTGTAATTAATAATTTTGTCAGCAAAGTTATGACGATTAGCATAGGCTTCTCAATGAATAGCTGCACGTCCTTTCATTTCTTCGAAATAGAATAAAATAATCTTGAAACACTGTTTTTCCTCTCGCTGATGCATTAGGCCATGAATTCATATCAAATAGATGACGACGTACCAATACATAAATCTCATTTTATGATGATTTTCTTAAAAAGTGTGAACATTTGTCAGTTCAGTCTGATAGAACATGACTAAGACTTTCTTGGAATAGTAATTGAAACTCGTAATACCTCACTGAAATCTATATACACCAAGGTAACAACATTGGCAAGAAGATGGAAACAATTGCCACAGGGACTTCTGAACTGTTTTATTTCCAGATGAAATCTGGTTGTTAGTGCTATATATCTATAAAAGAGCTTCATACTCTCTATCATCCCATCTTCTTACATTCACTTTTGTGTAAACTTTAGTACGTCCTCCAATTTCAAAGAGAATTACGTGTGATCATGCATATATATTGAAACGGTTCAAATATTATTTTATTCACACCAGAGTTTATTAAAATCTATCCAGTGCTTTGGGAGATAATTGTCCAAATACAAAAACACTCTTAAATTCAAGCACCTCTGTATTTAATATATTTATTTTTAGGGTGATAAAGGATATCGAACTGACTCTGTTTAATTATAACACTAAACTGTGATGAACGTCTTCTGTATAGCCCTATTTGTCTTACATCTCAAAAACAATCTGCCCACACTGCAGTGTCGTCACATACTTTGTTCATTAAGTGAGAGGAGTTGGAATGCATTCCTTGGCCACTTGAAATGGATGACAAATTATGATTGGATTTTGAAAAGTAGCACAACTCCTAAAGGTAAATCTGTTACTTTCTACCATTAAAATTATCGTTCAATTAGCAAATTTAAGCCTGTGTAGACATGATAATAAGTAAACTTTTAATTGTTATTTTCCTACATTTGTTTTTCATTTATGTACTAATTTTAATCTAACTACATAATCGAGATGTTTATATTCTTAAAACATAGTGAAAAAAATAAATATATTCAAGTTGGGTGCGTTATTTATTGATTTTTTTTGCCGTCAGATTATTCAAACAAGGATTGCATTAGAACTCAAATATAGGAAAATATTAGTTAATATGAAAATGAACTATATAATGGAAGTTGATAAAATCATTTTTAAAATATTAACGTTTCAAAAAGATTGAAGTAATTTAAAAAATAATAATAATAACTTTTAGGAAGTTATAAAAACAAATAAAGATGCCTCTCTGCTCTAAGTCTTATAAAATAAATGTAATACTACTTTTTAAGTTATTTCCCTTCACTTTTATAACACTTTTATAAATATACAAAAATTACTATTACAGAAACTAAAGCTAAACCTTATTTATGTTAAAAAGTTTAATATATTATTTGAGTTAGAAAAAAATTTCAAAAAATTAAAATTAGTTTGCATTTTATCAGAAACTGGTGACAATTTTTGAGAAACTTCCAAGCCTGTGTAGGTTTTCGATNATATATATATATATAAGCTTTGTTAGTATTACGCTACATCTTGACAAGAAAAGCAAGAAAGCAAAGTAAAAGCTCTGACGTCTGAAGTTTAAAAAAAAAGTTTTTGTAATGGTTTTCTAAAATAGAAACAGCCTACGTAAATATTTTTAAAGGGGTGTGTGATAAGTTGAGCATCGACATTTACAACTATATTCTAAGATGTTTGTGGATAAAATTGGAACAAAAATTCCTTTAGTCAGAGATAAAGTAGTTGTATAATTTTATTGTAATTACTTTGAATTAGAAAATATTGTAAAGAATTATCAAACTTCTTGGAAGAAGCTTAAGAAAATAATACTTTTTTCTATTTATTCATTTATTTCATTATTTCTCTTTACTATAAATAAAGCATGAATAAATCAAAAAAAGTAATTGTTATGAAAGTTTTAAAAATCAAAAATTGAATCATATATGATATTGCAAGTAAGTCAAGATGACATTTCAATAAGCCAGGCAAAGAACAAAGAACTCTCTGAACTTTTCAGAAATATCACTTACGTGACGAAGAAAATAATAAGTATTTAAAAGTAATTTTTTTTCAGTGGTCTTTGACTTTCCAGACAGATCAAATGAAAAAATCGATTTGTTGTTTTCGATAAAGTCTACCTATTATTATTCCCATAATGATAAAAATAATTGATTTCCCAGTCTATGTCGTAAGAAAAACAAAATTTAAAAGAGGTAATGACGTTTTACGTATATACATTTTTCTGTGTAGTAGCCTCATTGTTTACGATTTATCTACTATTTAATTTTTTAATATGCGAGAATCAGATATTCGAACTTAACAGAGCTAATATTTTCTTAATGTCTTAAAAATTTTATCTTCCTTAGTTGATATTTTTATTACAGAATTTAAGTTAAATTTACATCGATTAAAATTTTTTTAAATGTAAATAATCTTAGAAGAAAATCTCTGTTTTACCAGATTTGTCACTTTGTTCACATTGCATTGTTGTTAAATAAAAAGTAGCATTTAAGATAAAAAAAAACAATTCAATAAATCATTATTATCATCATGATTACAATAATATTATCATTACAATAATAGTATCATCCTAATTACGAAGTAAGATTAATTCCTCAGGGTATATATCACTCAATAAAATAGTAAAATCTTGGAAATTAAAGATAATTAAGTCATCAATACATCTAAAAACAAATTTAATACTAAGAGTATAATTTTTTTCATAATAATGCAAAAATAAGTTAGCTAAGAGAAATGAATAATTAGATCCTCGTGGCATTCCATTAATTTGAAGAAGAATATCCTTTCCATTGTAAAGATAATTACTAAAAAGACAAAAATTATTCAGAATTTCCCAATAATCAAAATCGCAACAAAGGATATTTTTAAAATCATAGAACATTTTTTAATTTAGAAAGAGGAATGCTATTGAAAAGATCCTGGAAATCAAAAGTCGCAATAGAATTAATTTTATTATGTTTAATGAAATATAAAATCGTTTTTATATTAGTGATAATCCAAGAGAAACTTGCTTTAGTAATATTGTTAATAATCTTATTTAAGAAGTTAGAGAAATGAAGTTAGAGAAATAAGTATTGGACCCACATGTGATAATTCTAAATTTTACTGGAATTTTATGATATTTAGGACTGATAATTAAGTAAGGAAATTGTACATTGCTAATTTTAATTTTTAATCCCTTGTATAAAGCTAAAATTCTCTTAATGACAATATTATTATTGAAATTACTAAGTTTAAAATTTTTGCTATTTTTTAATTCCGTATTTAAAAGTTCAGAACAGAATTTTTTACAGAATATAGCATAATTATTGTTAGCTTTGTCTATGGGAGTAATTACAAAATTTTTTTGAAGTTGCTTAATTGATTGAACAATATTAGAAAAATTTGTTGAATTGTTACTCTTATTTAAATTATCCTTATTATTGAAAATTAGTTTTTAAAGTAATAATAAACACCCCATTTCCATTCTGTTAGCATACCTAAAGGTAAAGAGAATCTATTTGATATCTTTAAACAAAAACTATTGAGATCATCACGAAAGTATCTTAGAATTTTATTGATAGATATATGGTAAATGGGTCTAAATTTTGTGCCTTTTATCATATATATATATATATAATGTTTCTACGTAAGAAATTTATCTATTTAGTTACTAAGAAATTTCCCGATTTAAATGCAAAAGTAAATATTTCATTATTTATGGGATTCTAATGAGGTACGGCGTTTCTCAATGGGGAGTCTCTATTGATGTTAGTGAAGTGAAATTGAATAGGACTTGTTCACATAATGCATTACCAATATTCAGAATTTAATGTAAATATATCCAATATATTTATTATGTGCAATAATAGGTTTAAGAGAATTACATAGCATATCGATAGATTGCTACTGCTGCTTATGAACTATTTCTGTAACAACTATTTCTGAACTGTTTCTACAACAAATTTCTTTAAAGAACATCAGTATTTTTAATCACTTAAAAGGTTTAAGATTCATTTTTTCACGCATAAAAAAGCAATACTATATCTTTTTTTGAGTGATTTTAAAATTCGAAAGAGAAATAGTTAAAGTACATTTTGATGTAGTCAAAAAACTTTTTGAAGGAAAATAAACAGAAATCAAATCCCATGAGAGTGAAATTTCTCTGAAAGCAAAACTTTCCAATATGCTTTTAAGAATCATTATAAACCGTATTTTATTTATCTGATAAAAAAAAATCACGTCTTTTGAAGCTTTATCTTTTTCGCAATTTATATGCTATTTTGTATTCTCATTTTGATTGATCTATCAAAAAACTATATTTTCAAGTTTATAACTTTATTTAAATGTTTTAGGAAATTAAATATTCTTCGCCGGATGGAATTGGATTGGACTGCTTATAAAATGAGAGCTATTATTTATACAGAAAAGTTAAAAGTGGTGCTCAATTTATGCCAATTTACAGTATTTGTTGAGATCCTAGTTGCTTAAACATTCAATGTTGGACTGAATATTTGTATGTTATTTATGTTAAAAAATATGGATATTAAAACCTTGATGTCTCCCATTTTTTACAAAGATTGAATAAATGATATATTTTTCACATTTTATGATAAGTTTTGTG
This sequence comes from Parasteatoda tepidariorum, assembly GCF_043381705.1. Lineage (NCBI taxonomy): Eukaryota > Metazoa > Arthropoda > Arachnida > Araneae > Theridiidae > Parasteatoda > Parasteatoda tepidariorum. The sequence continues at coordinate 41,400,600 of NC_092206.1, forward strand.
ACTTTATCTTTCTTTGAAACTTTTTTGAAAACCAATCATTTATATATTTCAGTTATTCCAGACAAAAAATCACTCAAAAGTTAGGTGAACTTTTTAAAAGCTTTCAAATTTAAGCTCAAATTTTGCAAACATTTCGGAATAAATGTTAAAATATATATCTGGTAACATCTAACCTTTCACTCTCATATTTTTTTATTATTTTTTAATAATATTCCTTTACAGTTTTGTATAGCTTGACATGATCTTGGAGCTGTACAATAAAGATAACCACAATGATAAAGCTTCTCCAACAACGGTTAACTAGTCATTATTTAAAGTATAAGGAGAGAAAAGGTTGCAAAAATAGCATTTAAAATTGCAATAACTTTCAAACAAACTAGAATAAAAAAAACTTGCACTTAGTTCCTAAATTGAGAGGGCTCTTTCAGCTTGCCTATGCTCATTTCTGTTGCTTCATTTCAGCATGCTGTAGATCGGCAAGCACGGTATACTTTTACTATAAGGAATGCTCGAAGTAATAATCAAATTTTTAATTTTTTTATCCCATCGTACTCTTTTCGCACCTGTCTATACACCTTCGTAATTTTAAGCTTTTATGTCTTACGGTTCTGCCTAAAAAAATAACGTAAAGCAGAAAAAAAGAAAGAAAATTACAAAAATAGCATCAAAAATTGACATTTTGAAAACGAAAAAAAAGCCTGTATTTTCTTAAAGAAAGACGCTCCAATCAAGGAGTCAAATGCCAACTATGCTATTTATTTCGTTAGCCTGTGCAGTTCCCCTATGGTATTTTTTTCTACAGAATTAACAATAATTAATTTACTCACTAATCATTACATGTTATTTTTTTTCATTCCATATTTTCTTTCCAAAATTCTCAGCACGCATTCGTAATTTCAGTTTTTTAAGTCTACTAGTTTTCGCGCGGCAAAACAAATGCAACATTAAGTCAAACACACAAAAGAGAGGTGACATTAATATCTGTAGATTCTTATACAACTTATTAAGAAGCAGAAGTTGTATTTTATTGAATTATTAAATTATTTTAACATTAAGTTATCCTTTCACAATACAGATTATACATTAACTATTTTTATTGAACTGGTTTTAATTACAACTGAAATGAATAGAAAAAAAAATTTGAGCAATGAGTTTTGCTACAACAAATCACCATAGCATATTCTTAAATATTAATTAACAAAAAGAACTCTGATTTTAAATCTCAAAAGCTAACCTTAGTTACTAATAATAAAATATTGAAGCATTAGCTTGTAAATATTTTTTTAAGTAAAACATGCACATTAGATTATTTATACTTGTCTTATAAGTTCACTTTATTTGTGTACAAAAATATCAATATCTTCTTAAGCTCTAGTACATATTACTGCTTTAAAATACTTAGGAGGTATAAATTTGTAGGTCTATGTACGAGTATGTATCTTAAACTGAACAAGACTATCAGTCTATACAAGAATGGTATACAAGATTTTTGCTATGTAACAGAATGTCAGCTTTCTTAAATATCATCAGCTTGCTCAAATATTAAATAGCACCAGATACAAAAATGTATACTTGTGTATATAGTGAGTGAGTGGCATAATTGTGTATATAGTGAGTAAGGGATATATTAGGGATGTATTTGTGTACATAGTGAGTGAGCAATCAAGAGTTATGAAGCAATCAGAAAGAAACTGTTCCGAGGATGGTGAGTAATAGTGAGCAATAGACTGGTAATATTGATAGAAATAAATTAAATACAAAAGTAATTCAATTTAGTATAATACTGCTTAAATGTTATTTTAATACGTAATTAAAAATAACGTAATTAGAAATATAGTTATTTTTTTAATTCAGCATTGTGCATTAATTTAACCGATTTCACATGTTTATATATAATTATTTCTTTCTCCTAATATATCCCTTCTTATTATATTTAATGCTATACTTTCGATAAATACACAACTCTTTGAATTGCACAATGGAGAAAAACGTATAATTTTCTGGAAATTTTAAGTAAAGATTTTACAATGCTACTTTTTTCAAAATCAAATCACATTTGCTAAAATTTTTATATTGGTTTTGAAAAGAATAATTTTTACTGTATAAATGCAGATGAAAATGCTTGAATTATTGTTTAAAATAAAAAAATTGAATTGCTTCCTTTCTTGAAAAATTTCAAAATTTAGAATTTTAATTTTTTTATTCTTATTTAACGAAACAGAAAATAATTTTGGCAACAATAAAATAATGCATATTAATTTATATATTTCCATTTATATTTCTTACAGTTTTTAGTAATGTAAAAATATTTAAACCTGAGCAAAGAAATTTAAATATCTGATATATAGTTAGTATTATGAGCCAAATAATGCTGAATACATCAATAAAAAATACTTTTATAAGTTTATCTTAATTAATTTATTTTTAAGCAATTTTTATGGTAAACTTTAATTTAAACACTTTGAAATATCAAGTGTCATACAGTTAAATATTTTATGGAGAATTTTATATTTATTAATTATTTGCAATCGTTTATAATTATTCGTTATCACTAATCATTCGTTATCATTCGTTATTACTATATAAGTATGAAAAAACGTGTTAAATAAATCACTGATTTTTTTTTGACGAATTACTGGATGATATGAAAACTCCTAGATGTTTATTCAAACAGGAAAGAAAAAACTTAAATAAAAACTTCTCCCAAAAGAACTATTATATTTTGCAAAAGTTGCGAAAAATATTTTCGCTAAGTCTGTTTTTTTAAAAAAAAGTTTAAAAAATTGAAATTTGAAGTTTTCATAAGTAAATAAACTTTTAAATTTAAAATCATAAAACAAGTTTAAAATAAATTGAAAAATAATGTTAAAAAACAAATTTTAACACGTTGAATGCCACGGGGTCACCGGTGACCCGCACTGAGTTTGTTTGCAGCGCCATTCTGGTCAACGATGACCGGTGAAGCCAAGATTATTAGAAACACATAATTCGAGTAAATTTTAAATTTTTTTAATTATTATTATTGTTACTAAAATGGATTGAAGAAATTAATGCAATATAAAACACACAAAAATATTTTTATTTATATACGCAGTGATGTCAACTTGCTCCCGACAGTGAATAAATATTTTCAAGTGGTAGTTTATTAATTATGATTTTTTTTAATAAATTCAATTAAGTAGATTTTTATCTTCCACTATTTTTAAACAATTGGTAGGCTTATATAATTCAGCACTTTTTTCAGATATGTCATGCTAAACCTTTTAAAAAATTAGCAGAATCTGTTTAATATTTGCAAATTTAGTTTGCAGTTATTTACCGTTTGGAAAGACGGGCAATCCATGTAAAATTAGTGTGGCATTCAACGTGTTAAAGAAAAATAAATAGAAAAAAACGCATTTTTTTCAAAAATATCAATTAATATTTTTTTTTAAAGAATGCTCTATGTGGATTCTTAGTCAATAGAAAATGTACTTACAACGTCGCTTGGTAGAAGACATTTTTTTGAAGACATCCTCTTTAGAAGACATTTTTTTTTGTTAAAATGCGTGTTATTTAGTAACCTGGTCAAATTCGTCAAAAAGCTTCTAAAACTTTCAAATTTCCTTTCGAATCTAAATTAAGTAATACACACATTTCACATTAAAAATGAATGCATAATGTATTAACTTTCGATACACAGTTTTTTTTTCATATAGAAATATCTTTTCAATTCGGAAACAGTTTTCTTTAAAAGAGAAATCTTTATTATTCTTCAAACGGATAAACTAAAATGAAAATTGATTCATATATTATCCCCAGAGATTTGAAAGTTCAACTTACTTTAGACTAAGCTCAATGTGAGCAAACATCTCTTTCATTCAATTCCACCGCAATGTGCATAAAAAGAGTTATTGCATCGATTTATTTCCTATTCCAACTACTATAAATTTTCTTTCAAAACAAATGAAATTTCGTTCTCTTTCTTTAGGGAAAAAGCGTAAACACATTTTTAAATGTATTGTCTTTGGATTTGAAAAATTAGCATAAATGTATTCATTGCATGCAGTTGTAAGTAATAAATATATGTTTCCCAGATGATTGAAATAAAATAAATTATAAATAAAAAAATATTAACGTTAATTAAAGTTAAAACAAATGATGATGGAACTTTAATCCCTATAATTATTTTTGGAACTTTAAGATAAGAAATATTTTAAGGTTTATAGTGATATTAATTAAAATTCGCAAATTTGTTTATTTAAAATTATTTGTGTTTTAAACTGGTATAGTATGACTAAGAATGAGTTAATTACTGACGTTTTAATTATTGCTTTAATTGAGTAAAACTTAAATTACTTTAGTAATTGACCTTATTTAAAAATTAAATGCATTGACATAAGTAATTAATTCTTACTGAAAGGATGTAAATCAAAACTGTTTTATTGCAACTCGCTTTCTGGGGAAAACGTAACGAAAAAGTTAAATTGAGTACCAAAAAAAAACAAGAACAATATAATCAATAATAATATCTAGAAGATATGAACTGGGAAGCTCAAATGAAAAAATAAAATTTAATGATATTTTATCTAGAAACGAGAAACGCAACTTTCAAATTGTGAATGTGAATCTCTTGAGTTAATAATTCACTCATCGGAAAAGATATGTGGAATAAAAATCTTAAGTTTTACTAAATTTAAGAAAAAACTATTCTTTAAATTACCAAAAGTACTATTTCTTAAATTACAAACGAAAACTATTTTCTACTTATCTTCGTTGTGATAAATTTTCTATTGCATACAATTATTAAGGGAAAAAAATCCTATTTGGTTTCATAACGTCACTGGTGTTAACTGAAAAAACTGATTATACTCTGCATTTTAAATAAATTTTGAATTAATTTCAAAACAAATGAAAGAACACAACAAGTAGTCAGAATGCGAATGATCTATCGAAAAAAGATCAATCGATTAAAAACTGGATCGTTCAGGTACTCGGTTTTTTACCTAACACACAGTAGAAATTAGAAATACAGTATTAGGTTGTAAAGATTTTAGTTTATGATAATAATTATAGATAAAAGTAAAAACAATGGATAATTTATCTTTCGTCTATCTCTGCAAAACGTCTTTCAAATATTCGAGTAAAAATCATTAGCTGTTCATATGATAATTTATAAAAATGACTTAAAATATAAATTTCTATTTACGCTAGTAGTTATTAAGCAATGCTGCATTTTTCTATTATTATTTTTATTATTTTATTTTTAGGATAAAATCGATACTAAGACTGAAAATAATTCAAAGTCTTATGAAATTTTACATACAAAGAATAAATATCTGTACGAGAATATCTTTTCAAAATTCAATATAATGATTCTTTGTAGTATTGTCTACTGCTGTTAATATCAGGGGAATAATTTTTACAAGATCATGCAATGATATATTTGGGAAGAAACAAATTACGTCGAAGTAACAGAATTTAATTTTACAAAAATAAACATATTTTTACAAACATTTTCGGAAGTAGGGATTTAAGATATATAATACCAATTTTTTTTTTAAAATCCACTCTTTGCAACTTGTCGGTCCATAGAATCAGTAATACTGAGCTAGTAAAAAAATGGCGTCGTATAAGCATAATGGTAAATAACTGACAACAATAATTTTTTTCGGCCCATAGAATATACTACATGCGAAATCGGAAAAATGTGTTAAAAGAACTTTATCACTTTCTCTCCCTAACTGCTAGATAAAAAGCGCTGTTCCTTTTTCCGCGAAACAAACAAACAATAATTAGAACCAATAAACATGGCATAGAAATTCCTTAACATTGGAAAAGGTACACCTTTTGTGTGTCAATAAAATAACATAGAAAATGCTTACATATGAAAAAATGAACTAATAATATATATATATATATATATATATATAAAGCAAAATAAACATTTATTACTGGAAAAAAAATACAAATTAANAAATTTTCCCTTATCAAAAAAATATGTATCAAATATATATATATATATATTCAAAATTGGAAGTAGTATATCGAATAAATAAATTATATTTTTTAGTTTTTTTTTATTGTGCCTTGCTTAGCAATAAAAATCAGATTAGCAATAAAGAATGTATGTAAGTAAGCAGAAAAATTTATTGAAATAAGGAAATTAAAACTTTGTACGTTATTTCCGTCAAATATCAACTAATTCTAAGTTGAAACAACCTTTTTTATAAAAAAAAACGAACTTCAAAGAAAAAATTTTTTTTTGAAAAAAGAAAATATTAGGTAATGTTATCTGCGATTGTAATTTATACGTGCTAATAGATATTTTGAATAATAAAACTTGTATCCTTTAATAGTCTTATTTACTATTCATAAGAGTAAGATTTGAAGAATATTGTATTTATAATAAATAGCAATATATTTAAAAATCTTGTGGGTTATGAATAGAATTGAGATTATGTTTGGGTACAAAAACTTCTCACTTTTTTTAAACATATGATTAACGTTGGATTATGTTTCACAAATTCTATTACAGCGTCATTCATGAATTCAAAGATATACGATTCCAAAGAATCAAAATAGCATAATGTCTTCCATATTTGTTGTCAAATATTTTTAGAGCTTTTAATTCGATTAGAGGGTAAATTTTTTTTTACATAAGTAAACTCGGCATTCAAAATGCATCGAAAGATTATTGATGAAGTAAAATGGATATTTTACTGCAGAGTGTTATTGAATCACACTTTCCGTGACCTTTAAATATTAATTTTATCCATTGCTTGGGTTATTTTACTTGTTACGTTTGCAGAATAATCGAGTACTTTATTTAAGTTCTTTTATGTTTCTTATTATTATTTTTCATTTTAACTTTATTTAAGCTCTTATTTTAAGTTTTATCATTTTTTCACAGTCAAAAATTACTCTAAAAGAATTACAGAAAATATGGTAACAAATATTCTCCACATTTCGCATTTCTCTAAATTATAGAATACACTTAGTTTACAACTATGCACCCATTTTTTTAGATCGACTATTATAGTTTTTTTGACCATGGATAAAGAAAACGCTCCCCTTGCGTGAAACGTTCTTCCTCTGGACACTAGTATGATAAGCAGAGTTTAGATTATATAAAAATCACATATATTAAAATCACAATAAGATATATTAAAATAACAATATGAGCTTGTTTATCGTTTTGTGTGCCTCATTTCAGATGACCCTTCAGAAAACCTATTTAATAACTTAACAAGAACATCACGTAATCATCAACTTTGGATTTCAGACAATCAATCAATGCATATTCTAGTATGAATGTCAGTACTGTAATACTTAAGTGGGTTGCTTCCGTCCATCTGGATTGAACAACTTTTAAATTAATGAAATATTGGGAGGACCGAAAAATATTGTCGTTTCGGTGCACTTGATATTTGTTACCAATATTTTATTTTTAATGAAAAATGCATTCACTCTCGTTATCAACAACTCTTCAATTCCGGATCGTCCAACGAATCTAGTCTAACGAATCTAAGTCTAACGAATCTTAGTCTAACGAATATTGAATGCGCCAAAGCGTCATTACTTTCTAGTTTCCCTAAGTATTTACTAACATTGGAATTACAACACAACTCGAGTTTACACCCATGAGTTTACACAGACTTTTATTTGGGTTTCGAATGATATGGTAAGTGGGAAAATTATCCTTTAAAACAAATTAATGATACATTTAATTAAAAATAAAACTTTTTTTTAGATAAAAAATCTTTTTTACAAGTGCTTCACTAAATAAAACATATAAAATGTGCAATCATTTTAATATTTTATTGGAGTTACTGGAATTTTCACAACGATTATTTAAATATTTTAAATATAATCAGTTGTACTTTTAAGAAATCATTTTCTTTAAAATGTATATCGTAATTTGAGTGGCATAACATTTTTACAATTCATTAGATTATTTGTTCGTTTGGATGAAAAAAAAATGTTTGGTTTATTAAAACTTATTTGGAGTTTTAACAGCTTGTAATTTCTTTTTATAACTTATTAAGGAAATTTTAATTTATTATTAAACCTATTTGTCATTACTGAAACATGCTGCATTTATGTTAACAACAAAACAAAACATAAAACAAACATAAAGCAAAATGTTTTTGCAATGAAGCCATTAAATTGATTTAAAAGTGCGTGAAAATATCCGTTTTCAGTAAACAAAAAACAAATGAAAAAATTAATAAAACAATAACAGTGGAAAAGGAAATAAAAATTGTGACTATATACATGGTAAAAATTTTAGTTTACCTTTACATCAAAATGGTAGAAAATATGTATCAAATATGTATCAAATATATATATATAT
>NC_092206.1:41408954-41504079 GCF_043381705.1 Parasteatoda tepidariorum
TATATATATAGCCCTAAAGATGAACAATTGATTTTACTTATTCGAAATAAAGTATTTAACCAGTAATCATTAAAAACATAAGGGAGCAGAGACAGAAAATCCACAAGGAAGCATTACGCTTTGCATTTGCAAGTAAATGTATAAAAGGATGCTAATTAGTGGTAGTAAAAGTTAATCCATAAGCTGGTATTATAAAGTTGCATGGAATTAGTTCAACAATACGTCTCGTAAATAAAAAGGATAAAATATGATAAGATGTGGGGAATTTTAAAGTCGAAAAAATCAAATATCAGATAGCATTTTATTTTGAATTTATCTGATAGTGTAGTAATTAAAGTTTCTCACTTGACTAATATTCTTTGAAAGAATAAGAACAACCGGTATTATTAATCCTTTTCAAACTAAATAAGCTACTAAAATACTCAGGAAAGAAAAATGGAGATATAACTTCCACGCCTCTATAATCAAAGTACAAATCGAAAAAAAATCCGAAGACAAATTTATTTTGGAAGGAACGAAAAAGATTTGATGACACACTAATCGCAATAATCTGCCGCAAATTGGAGTCTTGTGGGTATCAACGGTAACGTTTGTAATCCGTTATATTTACAGCATTAACAGATAAATAAGGATCATTAAGTTACGAAGACTGTCGTTAGATACAGAATAGTTCTATTGAGATATTATTGCAGTACACCATTCAAATATTTATGAGAGAAAAGTTACAACTAAGGGAGAAGAAAATTATTCTTGAAATAATTTTCATTGCAAAATGATATTCTAATTGAATAATAAACTTAATTCAGCAGGTAAAAATGCTTAAAAAAAGGTTGTTTTTAGGAATAAAAGAAACGAAAAAAGTCCCGTAAGCACTTAGCATTCAGCAAAACGTATGGCTTGAAATTACAACATTTAATTTGAAAACATTCAAACATTTAGTCAACAAAGGATAGGGTATACTTTGTGTTTTGTTGACTAAAGCGAAAAACGACGTGAATAAAGCGCAAATGAAAGTACATAAATGGGCATGTTATAGCTTCAGTTCTGCGAATAATAGCCTTTAGTGTGCTGCCGGCCTTAACACCAAATAATGGTCGAGAAAGTGAAGAAACAAACATGTGAAAAGTAGTTTAACGCTAAGCTTTATTATGCATGCTAAGAGTTATTGAGAATGAAATTATTGTTCCTTTGTCCTGATTGCTTTGATACCAAACTACTTAGCACATGTTTGTCTCCTTACTTTCACTATAATCATTTGATGTGTAGACTCTGAGGAATTTCTACTTTATAGAACTGTAACTATGGCATGTCCATTTATGTATATTCATTTGTGTTTTATTCTGGTTATGTTTTTTTAGTCTTAAACATTTAATCTATTCTTTATGATGGTGTTTCATTATAAATTTTATTGGCATTAAATTTTAAGTAAGCAGGATCCTTTCAAAATTTTCAAACGATTATGCAGTTTTTTTCAAACGAAAAATTTATATTATATAAAAATATTTTTTTTACACCAGTTAAAAGCAAACGCCTACTTTGATACATTACCTGGAAACTTTAATGGTATATCTGTATCCAATTTTAATAGCTTTCTTCAAAATTTTCTTACCTTTAAAAACATTCAAAAATGAGATATTTTTAATTTTTTACTAACCTTCTTAAATCCGTTATGTTTATAACTTTATAAAGCAAATCTCTTCACTAGTAGCAGAAATTTAAATGCTAAATCTCTCGTAAGAATAAGCCAACTGAGTCTCCGGAATGGATTTTTCATGTATTTATTTATTTTCTTGCTTTCTTGTATTAAAAATCAAATATTTTGCATTGTTTTGAAATTTACGCTAGATTTGCATTTTTTTCCATTTCTTCAATAAAATTTCGTCAACTGTGGGTGGATGAGAGCTTAAAGTTATTAAGAATGGAGAAGATATACAAAAAGACATATTTTCTTTGTTGAACATTATTTTGAATCCTGATTCTGTAGTTTTTAGTTCTGTATTGGTGTCTACCCAGATCATGAGAAATTATGTCGTAAAGACTTCAAGCTTTTATACCTTTCCTCGCACCTTTTTTTAATTTTACGAACAATCATAAATTGGACATTTTTAATTGTTTGCATTTCTTCTTATATACGTAAAAGGAAACTTAAGACTAAAAAGGAAAATTTTTTTCGCTAAGGCAGAAATTTCAATGCTAAATTTCCTGTAAGAATATGACAACTAAACCTTCAGGATAGATTTTTTATGCATTTATTATTTTTTACAGCATATTATTGATTTATAAACTTGACAATCTTTTAATAGTTGTTCTAAAATTTACACCAGAATTGCATTTTTCGTCATTTCTCAAATATAATGTCGTTGACAGTGGGCTGGTTGATAGTTTAGAGTAATTAAGAGGAAAAAGATATACGCATTTCCATTTTTGAGCATTATTCACTCAGGATAGCACTGTTGAGTGCTATCCGGATAATGTGGTTTTTTTTGCATAAGTTGAAACCCAGATTATTAAAATTAAGATCTTAAATACTTTTTTTAAGTCTAAGGTTTATATAAACAAGCCATATCCTCCCAAGCTTTAAAAGAGAAATCACACAACATTTATTCAAAACAATCATTGCAAATCAATAAAATAATGCATGTGTTCTAGATATTATTGTAAATTACTTAATACGAAATCACAAGCATTATAATGCTACATACATTATGAATAATTAAAATTGATAATGCGTTTGAATAATTGTTTGTTAATTGATAATATGTTTTTAAATAAAAAGCTTCTTGATGGAATTTAGACCTATTTAATATCTCTTTCTCTATATTTTTTGATTAAACATGTGTCCATATTTTAAGGCATTATTTGCAGAAAATATATTTCATATGTATAAATAAACAGTGTTATTAAATTTCGCTTAAATCAGATATTGATTTATTTTTTTTAAAAACGTAACTAAGCGAAGATAACTTTTCGAGATTAAATAACTGAAATAAAATCCATAGAATAATTCAAGCATGCTTGCTTTAGAAACTTAAAGTAGACTGATCAGAAACTTTAAGATAGCTTAGATTTCAAAGCAAAATCTAACGAAAAAATAAAACCGATAGAATATAATTTAATTTTAAATGAAAATTATCAGTCTTCCATGAATCTTAAATACTTTCTTATTCAATAAAACTAACTTCACGTTCATTTCAGTTGACAAAATTAAATTCAATTAGCTTTAAGCTCGAATACACTTCAAAGCACTTGCAATTTTCTTCCAACCACAGCAGTGCTCGTAGTAGTTTAAAAACCTCCAGGATGTAGTTTCCCCTGACGATTTCTGCAGGAAAGAACAGGAAAAGGGATCTTATTCACTGTGAACCGCAAACGAAATCTTCTCACTAGCTTATAGGAAATCGAAAAATTCGATATTGAATGAAAGGGTGTCTTGTATCTTAAAGGCAAAAAGAAAGAAATTATAAAATCTCGCTAACGTTATTATTATCTGGAGAAATCCATCTTCATCTTTGCTTGGTTTGTAAGCAGTGTAGCTACAATGAAGATTTCTTCAAGAAGTACCAATATCACAAGATTTATGGATAACATGACTAAGAAAGAAATATTTTTCTTTCCATCTTAATCTCTTTCATTCAATCGCATTTTTTTCATTTTTATTCTTCCATAAAGATAAAGAGTATGTCAGGAAAATATTATTGAATTTGAGATATTAATGGTTCTATTGTTTTCAAAAGAAACATTTTAAATGTCAAAATAGAAAGAAATATCGCATGGGTTTTAAAAAAAATCATCATTCAATTTTTTAAAAGGTCTTATGCTGTGTTGTGATTGGAACTCTTGTTTGATTATTACTTTTTTTTTTCTGGAAATTGTCATGTAAGTGATATAAAGAACAATATATATAAATTTTCTTGTATGCAAAGTAGTATTAGATTTCGCTATAATATTTTAATTTATGCTTTAGATATAGTTAATTAAAGATACAGATTTCATTCATTTCATATTATTAAATTTAAGCTAGATGAGTTTCTGTTTTGAAAAGAAACATTTTAAAATTCAAAATAAAAGGAATTTGATATGGGATTTATGACATAATATTTGTAAGGTTTCTCTGTTGTTTTGAGATTATAATTCTTTTTTAATTAAAATGTTGTTAAAGGAATTTACAGATGTTTAAAATATAGTAGTTTCTCGTAGTCTATTGCGTATAAGAAATATATTTAATTATTTTTCTTACGAAATGATATTAATTTTAATTAAAATGATACAATAAAGAGGAAAATCCAATTGTTTCGTCGCACTTGTGATGCATAAAATTAATATATTTGTTAAGAATAATTTTTTAAGTATGCCAGAATATTTTGTAATTTTTCCAGGCTATTTTCAAAGATAACCCGTCTTTGTGCAACTTTAAACAAAATTTTCAAAATTCTTAAAAAAATTGTTTTGGAAACATTTTATTTGTGGGTTCAGAAATTAAAGAAATGAATAAGTAGTTTCACTAAACTGATTAATTTCCCCATAATAAAGCTTAAATACGGAAAATATAGCTTTTTAAAAAAAATAATGATTACCCTACTTTACATTATATTTAATGAAATTACTACAAAAACAAATTATGAATTATTAAGTTATGTGCTACTTTTCTTTCTAAGAGAGTGAATAACTATTTTTGAGTAGAACTTGGAATTTTCAAAAATAGAGAATTTTTTAAGTGTAATTTCGAATTTTACAAAACAAACAAACAGCAAAATAATTAAAACCCATGTATGATAATTTTTGTTGAGAATTATTTTCCTTATATTTAGTTTTTAATTAATCCTTAAATTCTTTTTTCTTGAAATTGCTGATTAAATTTGTAAATAACTTCGGATTATTAATAAGTATGTTCTGTTTTCTTTGAGGAAAATACTGTTTTCTTTAAGGAAAATTATTCTTTCAAAATATTTTTTTTTACTAAATCAATTTATACATGTTTACACAGGAGCATGCACGCCTCTTCAAATAGCGTTAAGATGAGCAGTGTCATGAAATGACCCTAAATAAAATTTCATTGATATCTTGGTAAAAAACGTTGAAATTTTTATTGGTAATCTAAAACTCCATATATTTATTACATAACTATTTGAAGCTTTCTACCATTACATTTGTGATAACACAATGAAACACAAAATTTACTTATCTAAAAATTAGTATATGAATTATTATAATCAACTCGATGTGCAAACATAAATGCACATAGTAATATTTATTTATTTATATATTTTTTTCAGAGACAATAGCTACTAACATAAATTCTATGCTACCTTGAAAAAAAATTCGACACAAATAGCTAATTACAGTAGCTCTCAATTTTTCAAGCAAAACATAATTTGGAGAAAGTTTTTAATTTCTATTTTGGTGATTGCTGGTGAAAACCTCTTAATATTTGTACTTGTAGTTCTCGATTCAAACGCGGATTATCCGCATGTTTACTGGTGTTAACCACTGCAGTGCTTATCATGATAAGTGACATAGCAAGGTCTTTGATTTTCATGCACGGTTACGTTGTCGGTTTTCATACAGAGTTATTTTTTATTAGATACCAAAGTAGTTTTTTATTTATTGCAGCGAATTTTTCTTGAACATTGTAAACAAGTCGAAATCACGCACGGAAAATGGCGCACTGAACTCAGACACGGAAACAAAAAATTTAGAACAAGCTGAGAAGCGAGTAGTGTCATTCCTTGACCCCTTTAACTGATAGAATATCATTTGAGGGAAGAAAAATGCCGTAAATTCCTTATTTTTCACAAAAGGCAGACAAGTATGGAAAACTCAGCTACTAATAAAAAAAGGGAATAAAATAAAAAAGGTCAGTGTATAGAAGGGCGAGGAATTTAAAAAGGTGTGCGGTCCTTTTATTTATCAGAACTTACAAAAGGCATGGCATCATAAAATTATCCCCACTTGTCCTCCCACTTTAAGATTGAAACTTTTAAACCAATTTATCGTACAAAATTTCTTTACTATTCGGAATATTAAAAACCTCACTTCAAAATGTATTTATAATGTTCATTGTTATCAATGTCTATGTTGCATTTCTTCACTATGTTGCTACCAAAAAGATTTAGCATATTAAAAACTTATTTTATAATTTGCTCGGCAAATTAGAAAAGCGAAAAAAAATTACTACGCAAGTTTAATTATTTAGTCAAAAAAATACATCTTTCTTCTATTTGGTATTTCATATTATTTCAATAATTGACGTAGTTTACTTCAGCTGTATCCAAATGGTGCCCTGCTAGTTAGGCATTTTTTTAAAAAAACTAATATTGATATTTTGAAACCTATAATAAGTTTGTATTTAACTAATAATCCATTATTTAATATTCAGCCTATTTTTTTAAAATTTTTTTATCTGAAACTGCAATCAATTATAAATAGGAAATTTTAAAAAATACACTGTTTTCCAAGAAAAATACATTAAATAAATTGCTAAAATATATGCATTTACAAATTATTGCTTTGGTTTTTCTCATCGACATTTGAAATTCAAAATAAAATAACCAAATTCAAGAATAAAGAATTATTTTTATCTAATAATCTTTCTTACACCTTATAGCGGTTCTTTCTTAGAAAATTATAATCCAGTTTATTTTATTCAATTTCAACTTACACGGCGAAAACTACTAATCTTAACTTATACAGCAAAAGACACTGCCAAATTGTAAGATGATGTACTACTTTCATGTAAATTTCACAAAATCTGCAAATTTGAAAATTCAACTATCTAACATAAAACCTAATTTTGAGAATTATTGATGAAACGATGAAAAAATTTTATTCACTTTGAATGTTTCTAAACTAATTGTAAGTTGTTTTTTTTCGTTTGCATATTTATGAACGTATTAAAAAGTAAGGGCTCCACCATTTTTTTTTTTTTTATTGTTTAGGGTTCTATGGCTGAAAAGAATTGGGAATTGCAGTTTTACTTGACTTTCTCTTAATGTTATTCATAAATGACTGGAGCTAAATATCATAAAACTGCTTTTCTTCTTATTTAAATTTATTTTTCTGCATTTTTAATCAATAATTTAGGTTGCAAAAATATTTTCAGAAATAAAAAATGTTTTTTTTTTTTTGCATTTATGGCATATTTTAATACTTGGCCTAATTTCTTGATTTTTTGAGTAGGCATTCCTTTAAATGATAAGTTTAGTTTAAACAGCTTTTCTTGTGAAATGTTTAAAAAACTACTGGCTGTGCAGTTATTGATAAAGAAGAAAAAATCCATATGGCTGCAAAAACTGAAAATTTGCCCTCGTGCCAACACTAGAGTCCCCCACGGAGGATTGAGAATATCGGCTATTCAGGAAGTAGAAACCGTGTCAGGAAGAACGACACTTCCTCTTCCGCCTGTCAACCACAACAAAAAAGCATTTGTCAAATGCACTCTTTACTCTTGCTGAACCGATAACGGAGCGACAAGAGTTTTCTGCAAGAAAGGACAAAATGTTGTTTAGTAATTGCAAAAAGTTAAAGGCGAGCACATTCTAACACCAAAATGTCCATATGGCTGAGTAAAAAAGATAATTGTTTGATAAATAAAACTTTGAATTTTTTATATACAAGTAAAAAAGTTAATTCAAACTTTTTGGGCCAATTTTAATATTTTATTTCCTTAAGCTGATTTAAACTTTTCAAGTTACTTTTTTCAGTTCCTTTTATTTTCTTTAATTGTTTCTTTTTAATTTAGTGGTATTGTAAAATATTTAAGATATCGTGTCTGTATGCCCTTTAAACCAAAGTGTAAACTATAAAACATAAATTTAATTATTAGCATAAAATTAATGTAAGATGTATTATAACTTAAATGCGTTATTTAAACATTTTACATATTTTTAGCATTCTTGTACTCAGAGTCTCCTAGCTCCGGTTCTACAGAAAGGACTCTACTGAAACTTTGAATGTATGATCATGGGCACAAGGTTTCTTTTGGCTCTGCTCAGTCATTCAAAGAACAATAGAATAAATAATTAATTCACACACTAGAGTGTGCTATGTGTATACCTTGCCATATGCGTATGCTTGCATATGTGCTTAATTTACATATGGTTTCAGCCATACATCATCACGTATTGCTGAAATTTCAAACTATATTTTAAACGAAACCTTATCTAAATAATGAATATTTGAAGTTTCATTTTGTTTATTAAAATCAGAGCTTGAAGTTTCAGAGCGTCGTCAGTTTAATTTTTACCCGCCTGTATTAAAAGGTAATCGATAAAATATACATAAAAGCGATTATAAGAAGTAAAAATGGAAGGAAATATAACACAGCATTCTATAAATCTACAAAATGCATTTCAAACTATTTAGATATAAATAAACAAGCATAATTTGGTTTTATTATACAGATATATTTAGAATAATTGGGAAACTTAAGTATTTGCGATTCTGCAGATAGCATTTGCGATTGAAATAAATTGAGGTTGATGTTCGAATCTATTTTGGCTTGTAGCGACTCAAAAGTTCTAAGACAATAGAGTCTTGAAAGGAAACCCACCAATACGAATACGCATACTCGTATTATATACCTATATCATTTACTTCAGAAATTTAGTTTTAATGTAAATTAAAACATTCTATTAGTATTAAAATCTTGGAAAAAAGCTTATATTTTGTCAACTAGAGAACTAGTAAGGCATTTTAAATTTAAACACAATATTATTGTACTTTGATGTTTTAAACAAAGAAAAAATAGTAAAGAAATAAAAAAGCATTCTCAATACTAGTTCATTTTACTGATTTTTTACTGAGAAAAAGTAAAAATTAAAGTTTAAAAAAATTACATTTTAGAATAAAAGTGACATTTAAATGTTCTCTTAAAACTCTTTACCTATGCGTTACCTGAAGCGCTAAACATATCAATGATAAGAAATGAGCACAGTATTCACCTCAAAAGAGTATATGCTTAGAGATAAAAGATAAAAAAGAACGAAATGTTTGAAAAAAAATGTTTGCTTCTTTTGTTTCGTAGTTTTAAATTTTAGAAAAAATGTGATGTGGAAAAAAAAGGCTTTTAAATAATGCATGCTGCGAACAAACCTTTTTGTAAAAATTTTGTTGTTTATTTTCCAGCTGAAATCAAAAACAGTTGCCCTCAGTTTGTACATTTTGAAATCTTTAGATGAAGCTTTGAAAATTTTCTTCAGGCTAAATATAATAACAATTTTATTCTGAAATATGCACATAAACATGGTTAGATATTTAGTTAAATATTTTTAATGTCAAATTTTCAAGCTTATATATTTAAAACATAAAATCGTATTAAAATTGAGCTAAATTTGGAAAGGAAATTATTTTATTAATAACTAAAGCCCGGAATTTCAGGAAATAAAAAATGCAAAAATAGGCAGGCAAAAAGGCATTTAAAAAGCTTGAAATAGGCACTTAAGAAAGGCACTTAAAATTGGAACAAAATGGTAGTTGGTAATGCCTAAAAGCCCATATAGTTATCCAAGGTATAAAAAAAGTTGCTAGAAGTATCCGGTATGCCTACATATTCATTTCACTCGACTGTCGTAGCAATAGTACAAAAGAAGTGGGCATAATTGCACACAAAAAAAACCTCAACTGCGTAGGTGCGAAATAAAAATTGAAAACTCGTACTTAGAATAATATTGTATGCAGATTTATTCTGATGATTGGTTGTTGTTGCACATCACAACTAGATGCTTTTTCAAATTTTCGTGAGAGAAATTTTGTCTCCTGTCAGTCAATATAGTTTTAAACAAAGAGAAGGATCTTTCTACTTCGACATAGGTTATGGGCGCGTACCTAAAACAACTTGCTATGGTAGGAGATATGGTAAGTTCAAATGTAGTATCACCAGAAATTACTTTTGCAATGTCCTTGATGCATTCAAAGTCTGTATTTGCAGAGATGACGTTTTCACATTTCTTCCTTATTCTGTCACCAGCTGGCAGACATTAGTTCTTCAATAGTACTGTAGAAAATCTTTAGTGACTCGGACAAAGACATATTTCTTTTTTCCATGTGTTCAATAGCTCTAGGGAGCTTCCCTTAATAAGTTGAAATAAAAGTCAGTTCATTTTTTATTTTAGAACTGCTAAGCAGATTTTTACTTTTTCTTATGGATATTGCCTCTTCATCCGAAAAGCTGGTAAGGACTCGAGTAACTTCCTCAAAATTTGTGCAGTAGTATGAGACTGCTGAAATCCATGTTCCCCATCTCGTAAGGATCGGTTTAGGAGGTAATTGAATGTCTGGTGCAATTTCTTTGAACACTTGAACTCTTGAAGGGGCTTTCACAAATACTTTTTTCACACTAGAAACAAGCGAGTCTACCTCAGGATAGAGACCTCTTACTTCCTCTGCTATCCTGTGCAATGCATGAGCAAGGCACGTTAGATGGATCATATTAGGAAATAAAACTTTTAAGGCATTTCCAGCTTTTTTCATGTAGGAGGCTGCATCTGTAAGAAATAATAGCACTCTTTCATGCTCAGTACCATTTGGCCAAAGTAAAGCCAGTGCATTAGTGAACAACTGTGCAATTGTAGTACTGTTAGTCTTTTGCAACTGTTCAGATGTCAACAAAAAGATTTTATGTTTTTCAAATGGGTCCATAACACCAACAATAACATTCGCAACATATCGTCCAGTTACATCTGTCGTTTCATCTATAGATAGCCATATGTTTTTCGTTCCGATTTCATTTTGAATAGTTTTAAGAACTTCGGTATAACAGTCATCTAAATAAGTTTTCCTTAAAGTTGATTCACAGGGCACACTTTGATTCGTATATTTTTGCAAAAAAGCTCGTATACTTTTATTTTCAAGTTTCCACAGCGGAATGCCGGCATCTACAAATGATCTGCATAAATCCATTGCAAATTCCGATTTGCGAGAAGATAATTGAAAACAGGTGGAAATCAGAGTCGATGTTTTCCCATCTTTTTTATCTTTTGCTGTTTTATGCTTAGATGTCTCCAAGTGCTGAGATATAAAATACTTCTTCTCAAAATTTACTGACTTCTCGCATGCCTTACAAAACAGAATGCTCCCATCAGTAGAAAACACATCCGACCCAAATTCTTTCACAAAACTGTCCAGTTTTTTGCTTGTGCAGGCTTTTACTTTAGGCATTTTAGAAATAACTAGTATACTAGAAAACTTTTTCGTGCTCCTGCTACAATGTGCTCAACCAGCTTGGTGAATTCGTTTTGTAGATAAGAGAGCATACGAGTTATTCGATGGTGTAGGCTATATGGGCCGTAAGTAAGAATAAATTCTATTGACTGTAAGTAAAAATAACTCCAATCTTTTCACTCCCTTTCTCTCTCTCCTTGCAAAGCGCATCGGGCGAAGGTGACGCCACGACGAAGGTGACGCCACGAAGAGACGGAGAGAAAATATTAATAAGACAAAAGGAATAAAGTCCTAATCTCTATAAATGCATTACAATACGTCGGATGACAGTCAACCATTTCTGTACTTCAAAATTTCTTCATTTTGCGTTTATGCTCGGTCAAAAGCACAAAAAGCTTTGCAGAAAAATTTTAAATTAGACAGAAATAGGCATTTATGAACAAAAGGAAAGAAAAAGGCATTTTCAGAAGAAAACGTTTAAAAAAGGCAGAAAAGGGCATTTATGGCATTTTGCCTGAACTTCCGGGCTCTATTAATAACCTACATTATATGACTTAGAAAGTAATGTGCAGACAAGCTTTAATAAAACTTAATTATATTATTAATAGAGATCGATTGTTGATCGCAATGATTACATATAATACGTACTCTAAACTTCAAACAAAATCAAAATGCGCTGGCAGGCATTATTTACAAAACGGGATTTTTTCTTTAAAGTTATGTATTTTCTGATATATATTTTTTTATGACGTATATTCATTTATTTTTATTTATAAAACTAAAGACGAAAAATAGTTTGAGAAACAACTGACTATGGTATAAGATTTAATTAAAACCACGAAATCGTTGCTTTAACAATATTATATTACATTGAAAGGAAGTAATTTAATCAAAGTATCCCTCCAGAAGAAGTTAAATTCAGTTTATTATAGCTCACATAAATCACAATTAATATATCTATTTAAGAAATAAACTTACAAAGCAGTCATATCAGCCTAAGCAGTAAGCGAAATTAATTCAAACAATGCGAACATGGAAGAATGGGAGAAGATAAGTAATAATTAATATGTTTCTGTATATTGTATATGGAAAGAACTCCTCTCACCATTCCTCTCTGGTAGTGGTGCTGTCTATGGTTACAGATTTCAACTACTTCAAGGTGAGAAAAATGAGTCAATATTTGTGACAGGTTTTGTGTTATATCGAAAGGGAGAAAGGGAATCAGGGTAGAGAAAAGTTACCTTCTTTGAAATTCAAATTTTTTTTATTTCCATGGCAGAAGACAGCCTTAAACTTTGCGGCGAGGTGAATACCTTCTATAGGCAAACTATAAGTGTATTTTGAGAAAAGGTAGCAAAATAAAGAATGACTTAAACTTCGAATATTTATGCAAGGTTTTGAGACAATTGATTTAAAAGTGCAAGAGTTTGGGTATGGGTGGAGATTTTTGGCTATTTTTTGCACTGTAAAATATGTTAATTACTGGAAACTACTATACGCTAACGCGATGTAGTGAAACAAGATACACAAATCTTTGATCTAGGTTATAATATGGACTAATGTTGTTCTTATACATTACTTCGCTTAAAATAGCCACCACATTTTTTAATTATTCAGTAACACTGCAATTTATAATTGCAATAAGATAAGATAGCCGTAAAAGTCAGTAAATTTATTTTTACGATGCAATACGAAGCAACAGTTATTAGTCCATACAATTTATTACCGAAACTCGACTCACGAATTTCAAAAGAGCTCTTAGCATTTTGATATAAACTTAAAAATTTTAAAATCGCATATTAACATGATAAATGTTACATAACGTGTGTTTATTCCATAACAAGAAAAAAACAATATTAAACTATTTAATAGGAATTAAATACATCATTTATGCATGTGCAATGCGTAAAAAAGTGGACCTCCTTTAATAATTTTTGATCTACTAATGATCAAGCTTTAAGACTCAATCTTAATGACTCGAAAGGGGGACTTCGAATTTACTAATCAATAAGTACAGACAATAATTTAAGTTAGTAAATCCGACACAATATGTACTTTCTCTTCAAAAACATAACTTTTTATTCAACGTATTTAGTTTCTTGACTTCCAAACTACACAGGGTGGTCGCAATCTGGGAAATATAATCCCAATAATTTGGTCTGGATAGCTTTCCAAAGTTTGGACCCCTTAATATTAGTTCTATTTTTGGAGTATTTCGCTATATCTCCAGAACTTTTTAATCAAATTGAAAAATTTTTGCACTCAATTATGAAATTTCTTTATCCAAAGATGCAAAAAAACAACTTTAGTACATATTTAGTATTCTTTATTGTTTCATTTAAAAATTGGTTGCAAAAATTTGGAATTGTAAGGTATAAAATTTTTTGAATCATTTTAAATAACATAATTTTGCACGGCAAAATGCAATATTTGAGCGAAATTGGTGAAAAAGTTGCTGAAAAATCGAATTCTAAATATCTGACTTTCTTGAAATTCAATTTTTCAGGAACCATTCCAACGAAGTTGCTCAAATTTTGCATTCGATCATGCTAAATTATATTCTTTAATATAATGCAAAATATTTTATGCCTTTTTTAAAAATAAAATAATGAAAAAATAATAAATATTTACTAAACGTTTTTTCTTCGTGGATTTAGTTTTGGATAAATGAAATGTTTAACTGTGAGCAAAAATGTTTCAATTCTCCTAAACATTTCTCGAAATATAGCGAAAAGAGGTTCAAACTTTGGAGCTCTCTCTTAATCAAACTATTGGAACCATATTTCAAAGAATGCGGTTAACCCCTATATTTTAGACAGGTTTCTCATCTGTGAAAGCATTTTCTATCATGGCGTTTTTGTTCTTTTACTCTCAAAAAAATATTTCTTTAAAGCAAGTGTTTACGTAAGATTATTTAAAAAAAAAAGTTTTCTTTTTCTATTATCGAAATAGCAACTGTGATAGTTATTCAGATATTTTCATTACACTTAAACATTCATGACTTTGAAGTTTGCTTACCCGAAGATTAAATATGTTGGAAATAATTCCGATCAAACTTTTTATTACATAATTTATTGATTCCAAACCAGCCAACTTGAGCTTTATTTTAAGTGTAGACGTGCTCATATAGTAAAATACGAAACATTTTAGAAATTTTGAGAGAATAACATCGTAACATTGATTTGTGGTAAAGGCTTTATTTGGATCGCATTTGAAATAAAAGACCATTTCCATCACTTTAAAAGGAAACGAAATAGACTCCAAAAAAATAAGAACAAAACACTCATCTCCCCAAATTCCAAGCTCTCTACTAGTTGTGATGGGGAAATCGAAGATATACCTGGGGTACTTCAAATCACAATGGAAAACAAAAACAAAAATGATCTCTTGGGAAGATAAGAAAAAAAATGTTTGGGAAAATATTTTGTTTTTCTTGTTTAGAATTTATGTTTCCCACTACTCCACATTTGTTTTCTTTTTAGCAAATATAGCAGCAACATAAGACATTGGGATCTATTGCATTTGTGCAAAGCGTATCTATCTATAGATTAGAATTCCCTGTTGGGAACATCACACAATCCCTCCACATCAGATTATTTTTTGTAAAAGAAGCATTATATGAAACAATTTAATATTTTATTGGTTTCTATGTGCTATGTGTATTATTTATATGACAAATTTAATATATTTTAATATTTTATTGGTAAAATTTTTGGACATTAAAATGTATTAAAGGCAGTTGAAAGAACTGGAATAAAATACTTCCCGCATTATTTATTGTTAAAAAAATTATTAATCCAACAGGGACGGTTTAAAACAAATATTTTCGTGGGGCACATATTTTTTTCGTCAGAAATTGACAAATCATGCACGCATTTGATACACTAGTTTCAAAGATTCAAGTTTTCAAATTTCAGATAAAATATTCAAATTTAAATTTTTATCTTTTATTAATAAATTTATTTTTATTGAACAAATTATTCAGTTGGTTGAAATTTAGGAATATTTTTCCCTTAGAAATTTCCCGAAATTTTAGATTTTTATGCATATTGTTTGTACTTTTAGTATTGTTGCTCTAAATGTTTTTTCATTTAAGAAATCAAAAAAATGTCTAAGCCTAAGGCTCATATAAAAATATTATTTTTATCTGTTTTTCAATAGAATTTGCAACATTTCTTAATAATATACAAATAAATTTTCAAGCACTTTTGTCAAAATTATAAAAATAATATTTTATCACTTAAGCATCAAAAATAAAAATAATAATTTTAAAATTTAAAACGAAAGCAATAAGCAGTATATTACTTACTGAAAACCAATTAAAATATAGCATTAAGAGAACTAAGACGTGGCAATTGCTACATCAAACAGAAACTTTAAATATTTTCGTAAAATGAAGCTTCATTTCTTTGCTTTAGTAAGCTATCACCATTTTGATCATTGTGAATAGTTTTGTGTTTTTTCTTTTCCCCAAACGTATGAAACCAATATGATTCCTAAAAAAAACACATATAAAATTTTTTTACAACATGCATAATTAATTTATTCCAAATATATACAAAATATTTTATGCATAGATATATAATTGCGTTTAAAAATCACATCCAAACATTTTTATCTAAAAAGTCATTATGTTGTGCAATAATTCCATTTCAGAAACTCATATATAATACCATAATCACATTTAAAATTACTAAAAACATATTTGGAATCCTTAAAGTCCTATGAGAATTTCATTACTAAGAAAAGACTCGTTTTAAATTAAAGTTGTGACTAAAAATTTGTATTCGACGTCTTTCTCCCTTGAAAGTTTAAACACTTTTTTTCAAAATGGATTATGTTTAAAAGCTGCGTCTTCTTCTGAATTTAGAAATGTGTTGAATTCCCAATGTGATCGCAGAATAAACTTTAACACTTATTTTAACTATTTTAACATTACTTTGACTTCTTACAATTTTTTATAAAATATGCATAGCATGAAGAATAAGAAATTTAATAATAGAAAAACATATATTTAAAGTTAATTGCAACTGAAAACGTATCTCATTATTTTATTGTAAATTTCAATTTTTTTGAAAAAAAAATCTCTAAGGTTACAATTCGATAAACGGTCTGTAGTGTGTCTACCACAACTAAAATGCAATTTCAATTCACTAGTATATAGGGAATGTTATCTCGATTTTATATGTTGGGGTACCTTTTTACAGATGAAAGTTGTCACTGTCACAGTTGTCAAAGTTGTATATGCTTTTATCATCCCAGACAACACATTATTGGAAAAAACTTTTCAAATATTAATGAATTAGCATAACTCAGACTTTTAAATTTTTCAAAATTCGGCTTTTCTTTATGTTGGCATTTTGCGCCATTTTTATGCCAGAGTTGGGCTGGCTTAAAAATAATGTCATGAATACCAATTATAATTTCTCAACATACTTTAAGATGCTATGTTATTAGCCAAAAAGTGTTATTGTATTTTACGTTAGCGCATTTGAAGAACAACCTTAAACTTAGTTTTTAAACTTAGAAATCTCACAACTAAGCCTCGTCAAAAGAGATATTAGTGTTATCTATTATATAATAAAATTATCAAGTTTTCAATGGTGAGTGTAGCTCTTTTACCATTGAAACTGATTACTGATTTTAATACATACTGATTTTAACTGAAAGATGTGTTGTTTTCAACAATATTTGAATTAAACTAAAATCATATGAAATATGATTTTTACATGATTATAAAATTACACAACGCATGTAAACAAGAAATATTCTGGGAAGTATTTTAACTCTCATTTACGGAAATCGCTTGCTTAGTCAACGACACACAGCAATCTAGATTTTTAAGAGGCGAAATATTTCTAGAAAAAAAATGTGGGATTTTCAATTTATATCCTAATTTATTAAATGTGCATATTAATTAATCAGACGTAATTTTTTATGCTCTGTGACGAAAAAAAAATTATCCGTAGCGGAAGAGAGATTTTGCAGTTTGCATTTTCTCGATCGCAGATTATGCGCTAACTTGGTAAGGAACCTAGGAGTGTAGAAAGTGCAAAAGCAATCTATTGCTGCAAATCTAAAACTCATAAAACGATAAAAATTTAAAAGATCTAGAAATATTACCCGAATATATGGAAAATATATATCGGTAATGTTTTTTTTATGATCGTGTGTTCTGTATTTCATATTGTAATATTAACTTTATTAGGAAAAATTATATTTCCGAACGTATTTCTAATTTTTAGACTTGAAAACTAATAGTTTACCAACGATATATAAGCAGATAGTAGTAGCTTATTTACGTCACACTCGAGTTTCACTGTGGGCTGCTACCCGTGACAGTCTGGGAAAGAATGGATGAATCGAAGAAGACATGCCATCACATTTTTGATTCTCTGATTCCTCCAATTTGGTAACCAGACGACCTGCACTCGAAGTCGCACACTTTATGGTCGAACAGGTTAACGAGAATCGATATCGGACACCAAAAATCCCGATGCAGGTTGATCAAAGCAACAACTCCTAGAAAAGAGAAAGGCTCAGTCCGGGTTGCACTCACGGAAATGCTCACGGTTTCGGCACCGCTTGGCGCGGTCGAGAATAAGCTCTCTGAAAACCGCAAAATTAAGAATATGGTAACCCAACCGATCTATGCGTCACATCTTGCTACAGCGTGCAACCCTATTACGTTGATTGAGTAGGAAAATGATGGTTCTATTCTAGGTAAAAATTTCTTTCTTATTCACTTCTATCTTCACACCGCTCTTGTATTTTTTATAAGCGGTTTTCGTTTTGAATGAAAAATTCATACTTAATTTAATGTTTATGTCTCAGAATTTTATTTGAAAATAGATTCTTGTAAATATTTTACTTTTCAACTTCTTTTTTTTATTATTATTGTTCATGAAAGTGTAAAATCTATTGTTTTTTTTATTTTACTTTACTTGCTAAGACAGTTTACCATTCTTTACTATGCTATATATATAAAGGCTTGTGTGCTCACTATATACTAAGGCATATTGCATTCAGTTTCCAATTCAAATGTAAGAAAATTTTATATAAGGTATTTTTATTGCAATACATTGCAAAAATTACCTTTATCGCTAAATTCAGCATTTCAGATGCGTAATTAGGAAAAAAAATTAATTCTTTTATTCCAAATGCATAATAAAAATTCTTCACAATGAAATACATATTGTTACGCTAATAATGAACTATAATAGATTTGAGAAATGAGTTAAAGAAGAACTTTATACAGTTAAAAAAAATTGCCTCACTTGTTTGCTTTATCAGATGGAGGAGATTTTATTAAATCGTTTTTTCTCAAATAAAACATTTAATCAGAAAAAGGTGATAATTTTCAATTGGAAATATATATAAGAAATTTTTCACAAAGGAATCGATACTTTTACGCAAATAATAAATTAAGATAGATCTGAAAAAATAGACCTGAGAAAGCAATTAATACATTTAAAGTGCTTTAATTTAACCTTATCATTTTAGTCATTTGTTTGCAGTTTCAAAAGTAATAAAAGTTTTAAAAAAAATGTTTATTTCATTATCATACGCAGCACTTTACTTTAACCTTATTATTTTATTCATTTTCAATAAGATGAAGATTTTAATGACACTACTTCAATATTTTGAAAGTTTCAAAAATTATAAAAATTCAGAAAAAAAAGTTTTATTTAATTTTAATCCGATCAAATTTACTTTAACATTATTTTATTCAAATGCAATTTCAAAAGTGATGAAGTACAAGAACCAAGTTTTATTTTATAATTATACGACTAAAAATTTTGCCATTTCTTATACCATTACTAGTGCCATTTCTTATAACATTACTAAATAAGATATTATATAATAGTATAAGAAAAAAAATTAATGGTAGATTCAAAATAAATAATAAGAAATACTTCACAGAAAAATCGATATTTCTACACAAATAATAATTAATTGGGGAATATCTTAGGAAATGGATCTACAAAAGCAAATTATACAATTAAAATAATTTATCCTTAGAATGCAACAGTAAACTATTTTGTTAATATGAAATATATTTCAGATGTTTTTGTAAATAGTTTTAAAAACTTAAATAAACATGTATAATAAAATTAGTTACAATTCCTTGACATAAGAGTTTCTCTGTTTCTTCAGTTTGATTAGACCAATCTGAACTTAAGTATATATAAAAGTAAAATATAATTTATATTTCAGGGCTCTAAGAGAACTTTTGCTTTTATTTGTTCTTTAGCATTTATGCTATTTTTAACCTAATTGATTTGTTTTATCCACCGTGATTGCTTGCATCTTAAAAAATATCTATAGTTGATTTATAGAGAAAATTACATTGTCAACTTTCATCATAATTAACAACACTTAAACTCGAAAAAAAGTTGTTCGCAAGTATAACACTAGTTTCCATTGCACGCATTTCAATTATAAATTTGGAGTTTAATTAAAAAAAAAAATATAACTTTAAACGCGATAAAATGATTTTATTAAAATTTAAATCAAATCAGTAAAAATAATATTTCATTTATCTATTTAATTATTATTTTTTTTTAACTAAGAAATTGAAAATAAAAAACACTTCTGAGAAAACTCCAAACAAGTCAATACAATCAATGTATCAGAATACGTCATCAGGTCAATGCCCTTCACAGTCATAAAATTTTAAAATTAAATTCCAGCTTAGAAGTTCAGATTAAAACTAAATTTGAAAGATTTAATTAAAATTATTACTAAATATTGCAAATAGAATTTTGTGTTTTAATATTTGAGTTACATGATCTTATGAAAACACAAAAACAATGAAAAAAATTGTAATAAAATAGTGAAAACAATTCTATCCCTTGTTTATAAGCGCTACGCAAAAGCAATTTGGCGACAGAGCAGATTTGACTTAAAAGTTTCCGCCAAGAGTGCCAAGCGGTGCCGAAACCGTGAGCATTTCCGTGAGTGCGTCCGGGTTACCATAGACAAGACATTTGAGCCCTGATGACTCAGGGGATAGAGCGTTCGCCTTCAATGAGGTGAACCAGGTTCAAATCCCAGCAATGGCTGGTAGATAGGAAATCTGAATCTCACAAAATATCCTCAGTAGTAGACGGATCATGGGTTAGAGTCTCCTTGCTGTCAGGCTAACCGTGGGAGACCTTCGTGGTTTTCCTCTCCATGTAATGCATACGGGTTAATTCCGTCAAAAAGTCCTTACCGAAGGCACATTTTTCCCAATACTTAATCCAGGAGTTCCCTTGTCTTCTGGATAGGGTTCCAAATTACAAGGCAGCGGAGTTGAACATTTGTAGTCTTAAACCCTAAATTGGATGGGCTGTTCAACAACGGTTATTAAAAAAACAAAAAAGTTTGATCTTTTACTTCAGTTTTCTACTGGGAACAGTGTTTTTGCGATCCATTTACTGAGGAACCTACGTATAATCAAAGTTGTAGCTGACCACACTTTAGTTAGCAGCAGTCGGAATATATTTTTGACTTTTCCTAACATCCATTTGGCATTAAGAATAGACCTAACATTTTAACATCCAGTCTTTCATTTCAAACGAATAGGAAAATATGTCAGAAACAGCCTCATACAAAGGTGGGTATATTGCATTACTAGATTTCGAAAGCACTAAAAGTGAACTACTGGAACATCCTGGTGAGAAAAAAAATCAGAATGGAAAAAAAATCTATGTGAGATCTTTGCTCACAAAAGGCTCTCGAATCAATAACGAAAAAGATTCTAATACCATGAATATATATTTCTATTAGTTTAAAAAACAATAGAGCTTCAATTAATTATTTTAATTACTTTCGTTCACTGTTTCATTATGCAGTTCTTTGTTAAATGTTTATTATACAAAAGTTGATAAATTTCATTTTTGTAGCTTTAAAAATTAATATACAATATCCCTTGCACACAAAAGATTGAAGAATAGCATGGGGCATTGTAATAATATTTCTTATATTGTTGATTGTTCTCTCTATTTTTCTTCTGAAATTGATGCATTACTTTTTTTTCTTCACTTTTTATCTGATCTTTATGAGCAAAAAAAAAAATGTATGCGGAAAATTGCAAAAGAAAGTATCGCTAAAGTTAAACAAAAAAAGTTTTTTAGAAAAAAAGCTGACAAAAAAGTAATTACGGAAGAGAGCTGATTATAAATGAGGACTCATTACGGAAGGGTTCAACATCTGTCGTCATTTGGATGTGTATAATGAGCCTGATTCACATCAAAATCTTAAACAGCAGGCTTTAATCTTCCAATGGCTGGAAAGGAGAAGACGAAAAGATAGAATAAAAGACAAGAATATGAAGACTGATCGAAGCTGTTTTCTAATTATCTACCGTCTGCATGATAGAACTATGCGTGAATTTTAAATAAGGCGGAAAGAGTTTCCTTTTAAGGAAAATACTCGCTGAACTATGCAAAGATAAAAAAAGAATATTAAAAAATATCTGCAATTCAAAAAGTTATTTTCACTATGTTGGCAATTTTTTATTTATGAATAGATTTGAAAGAAACATTGTAATTATTTTCTTATTTCGTTCGGATATTATACTCCAATATAAAAATAGTCATTGATGTTTTTCTTTTCAGCTTCAAAATTAAAAATGACAACTTAAGAATTGCAACAGGAAATTTCAATGTTTTTTCCTTTCATTTTATGTTTTTAGTGCAAGTGTTAATTTTTAAAAACATCATTGTTTTCTTCTGAAATTTAAAGATTTTTAAAGCTTACGTTCTACAGATGATAATTAATGATAATGGTCTAAATTTGGAAGATATTTGAAGAGCTTGAGGCATTATGGTACACCCCATAATCTTGCATTTATTGCATTTCAAAATGTTAAGAAGGACATTTTTGTTGGAAAACATCACGATTTTCTATGGAATCATGGAAGAAAGGGGGATAATTGTTTTTAATTTAAACTTACTTTTACATAATTTTGATAACAGAGTGATAGTGACAGATTACCTGAGAAGTAATGCAAGATATGTTCTCTTTCATACACATTATTTTTTTATTTGATAAAATTCTAACAATTCAGAAGATATTCTTTCTGAAAAAACAATATCAGGAGGCAGTTATACTGCGTTATTTGATAAATACAGATTTAAAATTTAACATGAAAGGATTTTTCCAATAGGCTCTTGTTATTGATATTTTTTTTCCTGTGACTTGATTTACTTTTGCGTTAAATTAGTTGTTACTGACTGAGTTAAAGAAAATTGCGTCCTTTTTAAATTTGCAATTTTTTTATAAATTTCGTTTGCTCTCAGCCCCTTGTTTAGAAAATGAACAGAAATACAGCAAACATTTTTCTTCTTAAAAACAATTACTGATATAGATTTGGAATATTTAGATATTTCTCTGTAAAACCACTACTCAGTATACTATAAACTTAGAGGAAAATAATTTAGAGCCTATTATCCCATCAGACGTATGTAGAATATTATTTTTAAAATTTATATAGGAGAAGATTAAATGAAGAAATCAAATCCTAGTATCAAGTTCAAGTAAAAACGAAAAAAAATTATGCCGAATTATTAAATGGAAGAAAGAGAAATTTAAAGAGAAATCAGAAATGAAAAAGCCGGAGACAATTTTCAAAAAATGACAAACTCTCATGAATTGTGTTCTTGTTGATGTACTTTAAAAACTATTCCTGGAGGATATGTATAATACCTTGCACGATCATTTTATGATTTAAGAATTTTATAGATTATCAATAAATTTAACAAAGGCAATTTAGCATTTTCATGGTCTTCTAAGTGCAATTAATTAGAATATAACGCTTTTGTTAAATTATATATAAATTAATACTCACTACTTGTATTTGTTCCGATTCACAAGAAGCTGTTATTTCTACAGATTCCAAATATGAGAAGTGTTATTTCTACAGATTCCAAATATAGGTAACTTGAGAACCTATACAAGAATTACAATAAGTATCATAACTATTAATCATCAAAAACTATAAAAATGTAAGAAGATCAATTAGTATTCCTTATTTCTTAGAATAACTGAAATTTAAATGAGACAAAAATATTTTAATCGTTTATTTAGTTGCATATTAAAATGAGCCAAAAATGTTAAACCGCAATACACCGAAATTTTCCGCAATAATCTTTACTTAATGATTCTAATACTGTTCTAATATAGATTTTTATACAATGCATAAAATGACAAAAATAAAAATGCTTAGCAAGGCTATTTGTACCCCGGAAAGAAAAGATGAAATTGGTAGCAAAATAATTTTATTTTTAGCTTGTTTTCACAAGGAATATGCAAGCAAGGCTACCAAGATTTATTACTTAACTTTAAAATGGTTTTCCAACAAGCTTTTTCTCATTTCTGGGGCACAAAGTGTCATAGGCTTGAATTTTATACTTTACCCAAAAGACCAGGGAACTCCTGGATCAAGCATTAAGACATGTAAACCTTTATGAATGAGTTTTTGTCTCACCCTCATTACCCGTGCCGTTACATGACTACCATGAAAAACTCACTAGGTTAGCCCGACGGCAAGAAGAAATCTAACTAATTCGTCTACAACTGATTATATTTTAATTCAGTAGTATAGTCAGTGTGAACTGCGAAACATAACATATCGTACAACTTACATTGCTTAAGCATTGGATTTGCAACGAGTATAAAGAGCGATTATTTTGTCGACTATAAAGAGAGATTATTATGTGAAACATAACATATCGTACAACTTACACTGCTTAGACATTGGCTCTGCAACGAGTATAAAGTGCGATTATTTTGTCCACTATAAAGTGCGATTATTATGTGAAACATAACATATCGTACAACTTACATTTGCTTAAACATTGGCTTTGCAACAAGAATAAAGAGCAATTATTTTGTCGAGTGTAAAGAGCTATTATTAATTGAAACGTGACATATCGTACAACTTGCATAGCTAAACATTGGCTTTGCGACGAGTATAAAGAAAGATTATTTTTTGAAATAAAAAGTATATGTTTTAAACAACTTTAAATTATTTAGAATCAGACATGTAGTATCAAAAATTTTCTGACTAAAAAAATTTTCTGTTAATGCTGCGAGCACCAATTTAAGACTGTTTTTTCTTTATACCATAACATATTTATTCCTATCACTGAAACACATTTATTCTTATAACAGAAATAGAAATGATTTCTTCAAACAACTTATGCAACCATGATAAAATGAATTCAGGACAGAATCAACAAATGAAAATGCAAGCGTTCTATGAAAGCACATTTATGGACGAAGAGCGTTTTGTTATTCATTTGGAAACGATGTTAAGACGAAGTTAGTAAGACAAAAGTAAACGTAAAAATCATTTATTATAATGAATTACGTATCTGGTAATATTTTAGAACAATTAAATTTATAATTTAATATATAAAAAGCAAATTAAGCATCTTTAAGGAAAATAATATTGTTGCTATGTTGGCTGTATAAAATATTTAACTTAGAGCATACTACAAATCCGAATATTTAATAGAAAACTGTCTCGACAAACGCGTGATATACAATTTAAATAACTTTTTAAGTACTCAATTTCATTTTTTTTAATTAGAAGCCTTATATTTTTAATTAGAATTGTTTTATTTTTTATTTTTAAATAAATAAAAGCAATTTTATGTTTCTGGTTGAGGTATTCCATGAAACATTTGCTCATACCACAAATTTCTAAAAAATCTTATTAACTAATTAGTTAAAATTGTGATATTTTCTTTTTAAAAAAAATTTTTCTTTCAAATTGAAAGGCATTTTTTTTTGTAATTTAACCACTCTACTTATTTATTATGTTGTTGAGCAAAGGGTTACAGAATGCATGCATATTGTTAACATGATGTGCTTTATTTCCAATTTCTTGATTTTTTTTATGAAACTAATTACTCAAGTTGTTTTTCGTATAAATAGCTAACTTTAAAAATTAGTCTCGAGTACTAACAATTGTTCGCTTTTAAGACTTTAAACAACCATTGCTGTCCTCTAAATAAAGTTCAATTGGTAACAACATAGTTTATGGCTTAGTATGGTATGCCTAATTGAATTAAGGTTTCCTTTTCATTCCGAGTTTGAAATATATTTAAAATATTAGATTAGAAATATAATGTTTTTTTAAAAAAGTTTTTTAGCAATATTTGAATGGTACAAAAGACTATTTATCCTGAATATATGCTGATATTAAAACTAAAGTTCTATAAATTTGTTATTAAAAAAACTAAACTTGTGATTAAAGCATTCAACAATCAATCCTGAACATCAAATCCTAAACATATATATATATATATATACTTTAATCAAATTATATAAGTTTTTACTTAAGCTACTTGATACTATTAAGTTATGATTGTCTTAAATGAGTAACAGCAAGTCAAACATTATAAAATCTTTAATCAAGAAATATTAGTGAATAAGCAATATAGTCTAATATGGTGATTTTCTTTTTAATTGACAATAGATTCTAGCACAAGAATTATATAGTTGAGTTATTCAATTTTATTTTTATTTTACTATACATTAAAATTTAATTTTTATCGATTAATATAATTTTCGTATGTAATATTTATGCATTTTAAATGATGAAAATTTTGGTCATAGTTGATATTTAATATTTATTTTTTTCTAAAAATGACGACAGAAATATAATTAAACATTAAAATTATCACACTAATTAGTTCACATCTATTCTATGAAACCAAAAGGTTAGTAAACATGTTTCGATTGCATAATTTAAGCATTAAATGTATAGTTAAAATTAAGTAATAAAGTTAAATTCTTATCTTACCTTTAACTCTAACTTAAAAGCAGATTTACTTGCTAATGAATTCTTTTCTTCCCACTGTTAATTCAAAGGAAATCAAAGTGGCTTTTTACCACAAGTATTCTATTTGCTAATTAGTAATCCTTGATTTGTACTGCACAGAATCATGAAAACACAAATATACACTTTCAGTTATTAGAGCATGCGATGGTTAAAATAAGCATTAAGCTTTTATTTAATATGAAATTAATGTTACCGAAGTGATTTGAAACAAGAACAATGAACCAATTTTACTAAACGAATTTAATGGTTTTAAATTTAGGCCGCATTATTTATGCCTATAGGTGAAAAGTTTATTTTTATTTCTTGTTCAATATACACAAAAATCTACGGATAGTTCTTATATGTGAGAGGCTTCCAGCTGACTATTTCTGTAGTATCATGGTCAACTTTATATAGTTTTCAAGGTGACGGTAAGTACCTCTATGACCGAGGCGAATATGCCTCGATTTATTGGTTTATTGGAATACATTTGTCACCCCCTCTTCATATGATCAAAATTGCGATGGCATGTCTTGCTTCCCAGACAGTTGCCAATACCCCATAGTGCAGGTCTAGTGTGACGTAAATAAAGTAACTACCTACCTGGAATACATTTGCAGACTTGTGTGCTCAATTTAGGCTTATATTTCTTTGTCAAATCAAACGACGGATAACAAATAAAGAGAAGGGCAGCACGAAGATACATCCAGGGTAACAGCGGGATTCGAACCCGCTACCTGCGCGCTTCGATCAACCTTGAACAAATTATTTTCAAGCGTATTGGTAGCGGGGGTTCGTAACTCGCTATAAGACTTGGATGTACCTATGTATTGTCTTTCCATAACATGTGATATATGTTCTTATCTTTGAAAAAAAAACCTTCTTTGTATTGATCGTACTAACATGTATAATTATGAGTAAATAAATAAATATGGACAAGGTGTCAAAGCGAATGAGCTCCGGAATGCTACATATGCTCGTCTCCCGGAATCAATTTTAAATAAATTTATGAACGATATGGACAAGTAATCTGTATAACAATGTAAATTTAAAAAGCAGAACAGAAACCACTGAGAAGTATCTCAAAAAGAGTTAAAGAAAAATGAATATTCATGGCTGTGATTGGAATTGAACAACCTACTTCAGTGTTTCGAGGCATTTGAAGAAAAAACATAGGACCGCCCGCTCTCTCTCTCCCTTTAGTCGATAAATATCTTAATTCTTGTTCGTACGCAGCATTTACTCTTTTGAATATATTAGTTTTTATTACGTCACGATATTAATACCTAAGTCGTCACATATGCACAGATAAATATAGACTATAAAAGTGCATTCTCGCTGTAATCGTGTCATATTCTAACTGCACTAATGATTCTCGTTTAAAAAAGCATCGTGTAAGTCTCATTCAAGAGCAAGAGTCATTTAATGTGAGTTGAAACGTGTTACATTTTTTTTTAATCTAAGAAAAATAAAGCATAAATCTGTAATATTATAACCCACCGAGTCCCACTGAAACCATGGCAGCATTCTTCGTGATGTTTTACTATGAATTTTTCTATGTGTCCTTCTACTTGTCAAAGGTTTAATATGCCTAAATTGAGCTCATAGTATGAAATTACAATAAAGCTGTAAACTGCGGTAGACATTATAATTTTAAGTCAATCAACAACATCCCTAACTCTCGTCAAACTCCAATCCACTTGCAAATTCTTTTAAAAAGCAAGCATTTCTGGTTTTTTAATGCAACTTTCAGCTGTTTATCTAGCCTAAACTGTAAGTCTTGTTAACGGAAGTAGAGCTATGAGTTTACGCAGAGAGCAGGTCGCACTATTCTACAATCTACAACCATTTCGAACATGCTTTAAACGAATAGTATTCAGGGGTATGTACTTCATGCCTGGATGATATTGTTTTTCAGCCAAACATACCGAACCATAGATTCAGCGAGTTCGTTTTGTGGTGTCCTCATGCATTACTTGATATTTTTTCTCTAGTTTGATAAAATCTGATAAGCCGACTTGGTGGCCAAGTGATCAACGTGCCTGACTTCGGAGCCGCTGGTCGTGGGTTCGAATCCTGCCCAGGGCATGGATGTTTCTCTCTCGCTGTGATCTTGACACGGTTCCCAGCAGATCACCGAAGTCAAACATTATGACTACGGTCAATGTGCGGGTGGGTGACCACTTGGATCAGTCTGCGTAGGGACCGAGGGTGTGCGGTATTGGTGCTCGCTAAACTGTGCTACAGCAAAGTGCTCGACTTCACGCGCAGGTCGTCGACCTACCGAAGCGGGGGTGCCATCCCCTCTGCAGAGGATCAAAATTGTGATGGCATGTCTTCGGATCATCCTCCGGGATGTTTCCCAGTCCGTCGCCAATAGCCCATTGTGCAGCTCTAGTGCGACGTAAATTAACAACAACAAAAACTCTCTGTGTTCTTTGTCCTTTCTCCTTTGTGTGTGATTGTGTGAATGTGACCCACCCCATAAACAGGTTTATGGTTGCGTGACGTGGGCGACGCTGCTCCACCGCCGTGGCTTCGCCACAGGTGCCCACTGGGTAACGAGAGGAGAGTAGCAGTTCTAGCATTCCTGTGGCCAATGGGACAATCTCCAAGTGCCCGTCATTAAAAAAAAATTCATAAGAGGCTCTAACAAGCACGGTTATGTACTATGTAATGAATGAAGGTTATGCACAGATTATTGCCATGTAGATGCTTAGTAGATATCCTAAGAAAATATTTTGTCATGTGCAGTCAATGTTGGTAATTTACGTGAATGGCCAGGATGACTTCAAGGGTATTTCTTATAGCTGCCAACTTATAAGATTATTGTGAATGATTATAAATAGAGGTAGTTAAGGACAAAAAATTATCTTTACTTTACCAATATGAATACTGAAAGACACAATTACCTAACTATGTGATATATAAGTTTAAATTACTGATTTGTGATGTTTTTCTAAAAATCGGAATTTACAAATTGTAACAAAAATATTGCTAGCACCAATAAAATGCTTCCTAAATGACCGTGCTAGTTGACATCTATGGTATCATAACGCTACTATTTTTAACTTACTATTTACATTTTATTACTTAATACTTACATTTTATTTACGATACATTAATTCTAATATTTCTTTTTATTAAATAAGGGCTACAATTTTAAGGAACTGTATTTTTTAAATATATAGAAGTTCTCCTTC
This sequence comes from Parasteatoda tepidariorum, assembly GCF_043381705.1. Lineage (NCBI taxonomy): Eukaryota > Metazoa > Arthropoda > Arachnida > Araneae > Theridiidae > Parasteatoda > Parasteatoda tepidariorum. The sequence continues at coordinate 41,438,133 of NC_092206.1, forward strand.
AATATAGTGAGTAACAGAATTTCGGAATCTTAAAGATGACCATGGACATATTTAGATATACTTTATATATCTGAAACCACGATGTTAATGTTATTATTAAACATTACTACTATTGAAGATTGTAAGAAAATAAAAATAATACATTAAAATAATTGACTATGAGAAATTCACAGACCATTGAGTTAAACTTTTGATATGATTTCGCACCAATTATGGTATAAATCCAGATAACTTCTATCCGAAATCCTTCAAATATTTAAATTACATACAAATACATTTATTAATGAAAAAAAAAACGTTGCTTTTTTAATATTCTTTTTCTGAAATTAAATCTGGAGAATCAAATTTTATGCGTTTATGCATATTCAATGTTCTGCTACCCGTTTTTTGAATTCAATTTCATCAGTTTAAGAATTTAATTTAGTTTAATTGTCAGAGTAAAGCTCAGAGTCGAACTGTCATTTTAAAGTTCGCATTACATGGCAGGGGACTTAATAAATAAGATAAGGAGAAGAAAAGTTTAAACTTTTTTCTTTATAAAAAGGTTTTTCCTTCATAAGAATGTCTGCAAATTTATGTAAATCTGAGAAAAAACAATTGCTTCATATACTTCCTAACTGGTCTTTATTTCCTTACTTTATATGCTTTTTATTTCTACGTGGTACTTATTAGAGTTCTTAACGACCTTTCTAAGATCATTTTCTTTCATGAACTACTTTAATGTGTCTGAATTATAGGCGTGGCAGATTTTTATATTATTCCAAAAACTTTCTGAACTGCCTAATTATAAGAACTGTAGGAATATCATTCTCTTTCAAATTCTAGTGATTTTAAGGATTGATTATGTATTATAATATTGTTTTAAGTAATACTTCAAATTTTTTTTAGTGCAATAAGACTTTAATAACAACATCACATTGAATAAAATTTCATAAACAGAGTGGAGTTGTAAATTATTGATATTTTTTTGTTCTGATACTCAAATTATTTTTATTTTAATCTTCATGTACTTTTGAAAAAGGAGTAAATTTAGCAATCTACAGTTTAACAATCCACAAATGCCCATATTTATTTATGTTTTGTAAAATTCATTAAATATAAATTGAGTATTTTTTTTAAAAATTCTAAGCTTGGATAGATTAAGCTATAATGTCTGTTTTATGTATTTTTTTATGGAAGTAGTGGAATCTGTTTATTTATTCATATTCACAAGTGGTTTTATTTTTAAGACATTTCTGAATATGAATAAATAAACATATTAACATCACAAAAAATAGTGACTAAACAGCATAAAAAAGCTTAAATACATTTTTAATTCAAATAAAAAGAGACCCGCAGTGGACTGATCGTTAAGACACGGTTCCCTGCAGATAACCGAAGTCAAGCATCACAGTCTGCAGTCAGTGTGCGGGTGGGTGACCACTTGGATTAGTATGCGTAGGGACCGAGGATGTGCGGTATGGGTCCTCGTTAATCTGTGCAACCGTAAAGTGATCGACTTCGCTTGCAGATCGTCGGGCTACCGAAGCGGGGGTGACATTCCCTCTGCAGAGGATCAAAAATGTGATGGCATGTCTTCGGATCATCCTCAGGAATGTTTCCCAGACCGTCGCCAATAGCCCATTGTGTAACTCTAGTAAATGAACTACAACTACATCAACAACAACGTCCAATAAAAAGATTGCATGAGTTTGAAAAACACGAAAACGAGTACACATCTAGTCGGGATATAATTCCATAAAAATCACGTTTCAGTGCAGTTAGTGGAACATCGAAACCACCCAGCAAATGAAATACATACCTGGTGTAGCAACTAAAACTTCCAAACATAATTCGAGCCTCAGTGGTCGAAGGGAACTGTCCTTCTACCAAACATTTTGAAGCTTTAGAGGTAGCGGGTTCAATATCTTTGTGTTATCTTTCTCAATTCCGTGTGTATGTTCTTCAATTTGACATGAGACAAGCCATTTTTTATTTTAAGTGCATGATGCTATGCAAACAAATTAATCCTTTTATTGTAACACAATGAGAATTACAGTGAGATTCAAGTCTGCAACCTCCATTTTACAAACCATTTAGTGGAACGGAGAGACAGCTCGACGGGTAAGATTCCTGTAAAACAAATTTAAAAAAATTACTGTTCAAAGTATTTTATTTAAATACTATTCTAAACATTTATCGTTAAGCATGCCTGTCCAGACATATTTGTTTATCACAACGCAAGGTTTACAAGCAATATTCAAATTGAAAAACATACAGCTGAAGTTAGAGGTAGGTACTTAATTTAGGTCGAACTAGAGCTGCACAGTGAGCCATTGGTGACGGTCTGAGAAACATCCCTGAGGATGATCCGTAGACATGTCATCCCAATTTTGAACCTCATCAGAGGGGGTGGCTACCCAGCTTTGGTAGCCTAACGACCTGCACGTGAAGTCGAGAACTTTATGGTAAAACAGTTTAACGAGGATCGATACCACACTTCCTTGGTCCTTAAACATTCTGACCCACTTACTGACAGCAGCCAGTTGACTTCGGTGTTCTACTGGGAACAGTGTCCTTGATATCTGTCCACTGAGGTACAGCTCAAGTTAGAGATGAACATTACAAAGATGCATATATTGTAGTGTTGAAGTACCAGGTTCGAATCCCACTGTAATCCTAGATAGGCTTAGATGCCGAACTTACTAATGAATACACAATTTTGCATATTTATGTGTAACAATATATAAGTACAATGGCATTCATGTTTTCTTCGGATATTTTTTTATTAAATACATGCGTATAGTGTTATTACTAAAAAAGACAATTTAGGACTTTACAATTTAAATATGTGATCTACAAACATGAGTCAGGTATAGGCTCTTAATTTTTTACTTGCGATTGATTTTTAACAAAACGATATATTAAATGTAAAATATTTTCTAATTTCTTAGCCGTTGTTATGTGTTTTAAAATTATGTAGAGAAACATAAGTTTAAAAAAAAGATATTTGTAAATTTAAAGCATTGTCTTACATCAATATTCATTTATGGTGTCTTTGATCACCAGCTAAAATTATCTAGAAATCCAAATACCAAATATATTGAGTAATTTTTTGTCTGCAAGGATTTACAACAGCTCGGGACATAACAAGAATAATAAAGATCACTCCGAAAAGAATTTTTTGAAAGTAGAAAATGTTCTACGTTTGATAACATCGTGATAATTAATTATGGATAATGTCACTTAGGAGTAGATATGAATCATTACAAGGGAACATTGTTAAACTTTTCTTACCATTTTTTTTTCTTGTCGCAACGAGTCATACATTGTAACGCCCAAATTTCATCAAAATTGCTCGACACAATTCTAAAATAATTTATTATTTTTCCTTTTATCTGAGGGTGTCAGTTAAGATAGAAGATACATCTTTTTGTAAACTTTCGTGCATGAAATATTCTTTTGTTGAACAACTGATAGCATGTCAGGAAGGGATAAATGCCATAATTAAAATCTCGTTTAAAGCATGATGTAAAAACTCTTGTGGAAGATATTAGATTAGCTTAGATTGATGACTTTCAACTGTTGGTAAAAGTTTGAACTTATTTTTTTCTGTATTTATCGGGAAAATATGACTGAAATCACATTCAAAAGAACTTTTAAAATGCAAAGAGTAGGCATTTAAGCTGAAATATATGTAGATTTAATATATAATTTGATTTAGCATATAGTATTATCACATTAATTTTGCTTCGAGGGCTGATTATCCGGTGCAAACTATCCTCATGTTTTCAAATAAAATTATACACCTGTGAAATAAATAAAAAATTCGTTATGATTTACTCTTGTAAAATACTTTAGATAAGCTTACAATGATGGCTTTCGAATTAGTGTTTGTTTGTTGTTTTCTAATTTCACTTGCCACACGGGCAAGCCTGCTTGGTGAAACTGAGCAAATTTAAGGCAGAGTGTGCGTTTCTTGTTCTTCAGTGGAGCCATCTATGGCCAAGAATGCGATGTAGTATATGCTTTAAGTGTTTACTAATTCGAAAGTTATTGTGAATTAGTAAATATTTTTCAAGTAAATTAAACTGAACTCAATGACGAGGCAGTCCATTAAGAGCCCAGGCCTACTGTACCCATTCCAGATTCTTCAACCAGAGACACCCCATTTGGCTTTCGGCTTTAGGATGCAGAAGTAGATGTTCCGGTTGGGTGGTCAGCCGAACATGGAAGCTTAGTTCTCATTTTATCGACCTACGGAAGGGATGAAACGCTGATTAGCCTTGCTAAGTGCGGTGATCTCGTTTTTTAAGTAACATTAGGAAATATGACTGGATTTTTAATATAACAGTAATCACATTCAAAGGAATTTGCATTAACCATCTGAGCTTCAATGTGCCTAGATTTAATATAGTATTTGATTCAGTATCTTTCTAGTAATAGTTTCAGTTCACTATTGTTTCGATTGCAGATTTTCTTTGCTTCGTTCCAAATTGTCATGACAGTGCTGCAAAAAGCACACGGTTTTGATTACAGTCCTTGCCATGAAAGTTATTTTGGGAGAGTACCTATTTAACGGAACTCATAGGCAAAGTAAAAATTATCAATGACGGTGTTTGATTTTTACGCATTCGCTTTACTTTGAAAACATTCAAAAATTAAATGTATTTAACGCAGTAAAACATCGAATATAAATTTCACAAAGCAAATTTGTTTATTTTTATATTTTTTTACATCCCTTTATAACTTTATATGCATTTAGCTCTTTTAAATTTCTAAATGATTTAGAAATATTTTTCAAGGTGCACTGTTAGTGTTTGGAATTGATTTGTTTTGCATGCAGTGTTTAATAAAAAATAAATATTCTATTGGCTATATTTTAACAAATGTTAATTCACTCGTTTCACCGTACAAGGCTTTACAGGTCTGTATTTACAGAAACTGCCAAAGGGAAGTTTATAGTTTGATCTTACAAATTAACAATGTTAAAGCTTACAAAAATTAATGCTAAGTAAAATATTCTGGCTTTAAAAAAGGCCTTGAAATACACGTCATCTTGTTGCGTTGGCCAATCGGTGTTGCAAACTACGCCTGAGGAGAAAACCTAAGAAGGGTGAATTGTAGTCGTGGTATCCAATTTAATTCAGAGAAGGTAAACACTTTGAAGAAAGAAAATGGCGTTATTTTCAAGAATTTAAAATATCGATTTATTGTTCCGTTCACCTTGCTGTATAAGAATGTATAGAACAGTATTTTCGGATTCAGTCATTAGTTTTCTAATTTGATCTCCCAAATTACACATAACTAAAGCTTGAAATAAATAAATGTTGAGTAAAATACTTTGAGTTTGAAAAAAGGCCTTAAAAAGTAGAACATTTTAAATACTTTTCAAAGTACAATTTTCAATTGAGAATTCAAAAACAGATTTTTTCTCTGAGCATATTAGATATCTGTTTACTTTATCAAAATCATCATAATCATTGGAAATACGATAGCCGAGAGTATCAATTAAAAATCTGGATGATAAATAGATGTTCATTTAATGATATATAGATTACAAGATATAAATATAATTCATTTACCCTAACAAACTGATCGCACTTTTAAATCTAAGTCATTTTTATAATCACTTTCCTCCCCCGCCCCCCCCAGAGTTACCTAAAATACAGTATCAAATCTCTTAGACGTTTTGGCTAGCTTTCTTTTCTTAGATTTAGAAAACTTGTATTGCGCAATATCCTTGACAAATTTTATCCCATATGACATAAGTCGTCCCGCAAAAGGCGTAAAAGCTGGCAGCTATGATCCCATATGGTTAGAACTTCTAGTTTTATTGAATCATAAAATCAATTCAATTTACGAAGTTAATTTTGATGCATAAGAGGTAAAAAAAACACATTGAAGCATTAAATCAAATTGGAAAGGCGCACAAGGCAGCTGAAACCAAATTCGTTTTATATAAAATAGAAATAAGACAAATATAAAATCTTTACAATTAAAAAATGAAAATATAAATGTGCGTTTGCAGAAGAGTACTTCATCAGGGGACTGCAAACACACATTTATATTTTCATTTTTTAATTGTAAAGATTTTATATATGTCTTACTTCTTGTTTTATTGTCATTTGAAGGAAAATTTTCGTAATGGTGTAAGATTCAATATTTTTAGAAAATCATTTAATAAATGTCTTATTTGCTAGCTATGTTATAAACTACAATAAAGACGTTATAAATATAATTGTATGTATTCATTAAAGAAAAAGTTTACATGGTTTTAAAAAATCCTCTGCTTTATATAAAAATACAAAATCTATAGCAAATTTTTTTTTCTTCCCTTTTTTTTTAAGTAGAAAACATAAAATAACGCTTGAATCACCCCAGAAGAAACTTCTTAGTATCAGATAAACCAAGAGAGTTCTTGAAAGTAAACCCAAATGTAGGGTGTTACATTTTTATCTAGGAATGATAAATCTTACTCATTACATGTAGCATTATTCATAAAAAAATATAAAGTTTGCCCTGAGGATTTCTACTTTCTTAAACTTTTCGAAACAAATGTATTGATTTGAATCTCAAACTATGCTTAACGGAAGTAAACATTTCTTATATTTTCTGTCAGATATTAGCATATTCTTCCTAGAATGAGGAATGCAACTTTTAATATTTAATGATTTTTCTCATCGAAATTTTGTCGATGCACAATTTTCTGTTTCCAGCATTTCCCGAAAAAAGCATTGTTAGTTTTTGCTTAATATTACGTTTTAACATTAAAATGTTAAATAATAAATTTTTATTTATTTTTATTTCTGAAAAAGTAAGTCATTATAAAGCTTCATTACGTACTACATTATGAAATTTCTGCAGAAAAACAATTGTGATGTGAGTTTTATTTCCTTTCTTCAAACTTGTTAAGCAGTTTTATGTTCATAAAATTTACTTAATGTTCTTATCATAAAGTCTATGGTATTCTAAAAGTGATATACTATAATTTTTCCTACCATACTTTCTAAATATATCAAAGAATTTAAATCAATGTGCAGTACGCAAAAATACAAACGAAAAATCCTGAATAACGTTTTATCTAATGAATGAATTTTTATGTACTAGGTTGTTTGGTTGGAGTTTATTGGCCCACGAAATGGCTAGGCTGCGCCAAACACTAGGTTTAAGGGTTATTGTTTTATTTACTATTTTTTAGAGTAGTCGATATAGTCCTATTACTTTAATAAACTGGATAAGATTGTGATGTATAGCGTCACCAAGTAGGAATAAAATATCAGGATAAAAGGAATCAAAACGTTTGTTCTTCAAATGTTTAAATCGTTTACAGTCACTTTAAATATGTTTAATAGTATTGGCGGTATGAGGCAGAAAACAACAGGGTGCCGGTTTGGCTTTCAGTAAATATTTATGGGTAAAACGGGAATGACAGATGCGCAGTCTATTAACTAAAACCTGGGTAATGCGATCAGAAGATATTGTCTCACAGATATCAAGGTTAGGATAAATTTCATGTAGTTTATTATTGATTTGCGTATTCCAGTGTTCTTTCCAGGCCTGCTGTATTGAAGATTTGCAAATTTGTTGAGTTGTTTTAGCCAAAATAAATAGTAATAATAATTATTTTAATAACTCAAAAAGAGTACCTTAAATATGCTAATTAGATAGTAAAAACAATATTTTAAAATATGAAATCAGATGCGGAAACGTACTCTGAATAATGATGGTCTTTTTTCCCAGAATTATGATTTCCAACCCCAAAAATATAGGGGGTAGTCGCTGTCTGGGAGATATGGTCCCCATAGTTTTGTCAGGAGAACGGTCCGTAGTTAAGACCCCTTAATGTTAGCTTCATTCTTTGCGTTAATTTTATAATAATGATAGTTTTTTTTAATGTAAAATTTATCTTTCTCAAGATGAAAATTTTTGCGCGCAATTATAAAATTCATTTATCCATAAATAGTTTCACACAAAAAATTATTTTTAATAATTGTTTATTATTTTTTATTATTTCATTTCATGATAGTCAAGCAAGTTTAGTTTAAAGATAAAAATATTTTTAGATCATTTTTAGGAATGCAGTTTACGAAATTAGACACAAAATGTCTGATGAAAGTTTCTTGATGAAAATTTTTGCGCGCAATTATAATATTCATTTATCCATAAATAGTTCCACACAAGAAAATAATTTTTAGTAATTGCTTATTATTTTTTATTATTTCATTTCATGATAGTCAAAAAAGTTTAATTTAAAGGTAAACATATTTTTAGATAATTTTTAAGAATGCAATTTTATAACATAAAATACGTAATTTGAATGAAATCGGCAGAAGAGTTCCCGAAAAAACAGAGCTTTAAATATCTCATCTTTTTTAATTATTAAGGCTTATTATGATATTGTATAAGAACGTAATTTAATGGTTTGACGGCCCGACCTCTAAAATGCTAGTTAATTAGAGGAGATAATATTTAAGTTCACGAAATTAAACACAAAATGTCTGATGAAAGTTTCTTGATTAATGTTGTTTCTCTTCCACAACAAAAACTCTGATATCTCATCTTTGATTAATTTTGATTATTGACTCCAAAATATATTACTCGAAATTAAATACTTCTGCTCAAAATGTATATAATTCATCTGTCAAAAAATAATTAAATGCCAAGAATAATGTTTAATAATAATTTATTATTTTTAAATATTTTGTTCAAGCATTGCAGAGATTTTTGAGTTGAAATGTATATAATTGGAGGGTTTAAATGGCAAAATTCAAAAATTGAGCGATGTTGGTAAGATAGCTTTTAATTTATCAAATTCTTGAAAAAAGTTATTTATTTCATATTTACTTTCTCGAGAAATAGTTGACGTATATAAAACTAAATTTCTTTTTAAATGATTCAAGAGTGGATATGCCGTACAATTTAAAATTTCTTCCCAAATTACACAGGATATAAAAATTTAACAAAAGAAATTTTTAAAATTATTTGCAGCTTGGAATTGGTATTCAATTAGAATTTTATAGTTCCTAACAAAAAGTTTTCCATTTGTTAAAAAATTCCCGATATAGGGCAAAATATGCACAAAAAGTCAAATTAACTTTATTGGTCCTTAATTTCCGACCTAACAAAAAGTTTTCTATTTGTTAAAAAATTCCCGATGTAGGGTAAAATATGCAAAAAATGTCAAATTAACTTTATGGGTCCTAAATTTCAGACCGCTCTTATAACTATACAATTGGGACTATATTTTCCTGATTGCGGCTATCCACGCACTCCTCTGTATTTTAAGACTCAAGAATCCGAATACACCGAAAAAATATTTAGGTTTATTCAAATGAAATCGTCAGATAAAGACAGAAGAATTCGTTAGCTTAAAATATCGTCTACACTAATTAGTTTGCATATTTGAGGTTAGACTTTCAAACCATTAAGATTGAGCCCTTTTACGAGAAACAATGACAATTAGATAATAACTTACCCGGTTGTTTTGTTTCTTATTTTGTGCATTCTAGATTTACCATGAGATATGAAAAAAAATGCATGTGTTATAAACTAAACATGAAAAAAAATTATTATCAGATAAGCACAAAAATAAAACAACATTGAAGACAGTAAAAAAAAATTATATCGATACAAAACAAAGTGGGAAAATATTAATACTTTTCAACACACAGAAGGGACTATAAAACATTTTTCTCGCTTTTCATGATAATTCAAATATCTTTCTTTTTATTTATTTAGGTAGATTGTTTTTCACGGTATTTGTTTGTACGGGACAAAAGGATAAATAATTTTGCATTAAATAAAGCACATATTTTTCTGGATAAGGCTTTATTTATTTGAGTGAAGATGTACGGGTAGTAAAAAATGAAGTTACAGAGATTACTGCTAAGATTGAAAACAAATGATTCAAAAAAATCTTCACCTTTTCACTATTCATTCAAATATATTACTTCCAAATCTCTTCTTTCCTATTTCAACAAATGAAAATCTCTTTGGAAGAAAATTACTGAATTTTAGATTAGCTTAATATGAGTTTCTAAATAAAAGTTAAATATTTGTAACGGAGATTTAGAATTTGATTTCTTTTTTGGGTCGAATGTTTTGAAGGGGTTGTATCGTTGCGTGATATTTATTTTTCTTCTAAATTGCTGAAATAATGATAAAGTTTGTTTTTATTGCATTAAAGTTGTGGTCGTCTTTAATTTTTTTTCTGTTAAGACGTAACTTGAATACCATTTGGAAATAATCATTATTTTCAGCTTAAAACCAAAATCATATTTATTTGTTTTTGCTTCAGTGAGTTATTTTTGAAAATTTTTTGGAAAATATTTTGCACAGCAGCGTATATTTTATGGTTTTCTTGCATATTTAGTCATATTGATTAGCCAGAGCTGCAGCGTTAACATTCTATCACAATAAAATTAAGTTAAACAAATATTTTAAGTGCTCTCGAACTTTTTATAAAAAAATGAATTAGACAAAGGTTTGGCAAGTGACTTCTTTTATATGAAGTTAATGCTGGCATAATTTTGTGGAATAAATTAAATTTTTGACATGAAACAATTTTTGAAAAAATATGAAATGTAAGCATATTTTGCTCTCCAAGAAATGTTTTTATAACTTTGGTTATTTATAAAATCTATTTGTTATTACGATAAACGTATAATAAACGAGTTTACTTGTTCGTCAAATAAAACTAATGCCTGTGCAAACTCTAGAATCGAAAGTAAGTTATTGACGAGCAATACATTGATTTTCTCTGTAAGTTTTGCATGTATGAATGTTTTTAATAAACTGAAAGTAATAATCAAAAATACAAATCATAGTAGAACAACCACCTACAATTTTTTAGTCATCTGTTATTTTAATTTTTATCGAATTAAACAATCTGCACTTGTGAAAATATTGCAAAAAATTAAGTTAGAACTCATGTTAATTTATAAAATAACTCTCATCTAAGGCTTTCGTGCATTCGTGATTGCAATAAAATAAAAATTTGAAAATTTAAGTAGCGTATTTTACGCAAAGATATTATAACTTCATTTATGCTAATTCATTCATCCATTCATGCTATTTAAGAACTTTAAAAAAATTTAGATAATAAATGCAGTTTTCGTCGCATTTTTTTTTATTTCCAATGCCCACCTGAGATAACATTTTGTCAATCCGCGCTTATGCAGGGCAGAGTTGTTAGCCACTCTTTCAGGGAGCACCATATTAGGTGGGCCAACGTCGCTCCCACAGTAAAGATAGATTGTACGGAGAATGAAACAACAAACATGCTTTGCCCGGGATTCGAACCCGGACCTTTCCGATACAAGGCCAGTCCAGTGACACAGTCCGGTCGGCTAGTTTCCGTCACATACTGGGTTGTATCGTTCAAAAATATGCATGACATATTTCGTAACATTTATAAACTAAGTTATTATCATATTTTATTCCATTTATTCCAATAAATAAAAATCATTAATATCGGTAATCGTTTAATACCGCAACCTCGAATAGTGTGCCGAATAAAATCTATTTTAGAGCATTAGTATAGAAAGCGAAAGCCGTTACATGGTTGCAAAATGTTTTGACTTTAATGATATTCATTATTATTTCGCACACTTTCTTTTCCACCAACACATTCGAATGAGTAAGCCTAAGAAAAAGAGCCTTGGCAATTAATAAAAGCAATTAATAGCCGATACATAGATTATATTATTTTCCTTTGCGAAACTATTCTAATGTATAGATGTTGCACTTGCATTTTTTATTTCTTGATGGATGCGTCGTGTGGGGCTTGCCCCTACGGTCTCGCTCTATTATTTTACCCAATTCACATGCAAAAAAAATTATTTTTTATTTTAATGGAGTCTGTATACGCAAAAATGAAAGATTTCTATAATTTATCAAACTTGATATTTCTTCAAAACAATTTACGATTTTTAATAAATGAATGCATATCTCCATCACTCTGGATAATAGAATAATTGGAAAAACGGATAATAATAATTTCCTACAATGATTCATATTTCTGCAAGCACTGTTTCCCATGATCTGCCAATTCTGTTCAACAAATGATAATCATCCTCTTCAGGATAAATATTTCACTATAACCACCTTCCTTCATAATCAACACAAATTCCTTTCAAATTATTTAATCATAGCTTGTTTTAATTACATTCAAATAATTTAATTAGTTAAATACTAAGCCCTGGCATTCGGAATATTTTTCGTTAAAAATATCACAATTTATGATACAAAATTTAAAAATATAAATCCTTTACGCTACCAAATATAAATCAACGCAATTCGAACTGTTTCGTTATCAATGAATAAAAAAAAAAAGTACTTCGTACATTTTTAATTCCTATTAATATTCCAAGATTTTAGTAGATTTAATTTTGGCCACTAATAAAATAAATTAGCATTCGAGTAAATTTAACTACCGAACGATAAAAGCGCTAATTTATAATCCGATACATAAAATGGTTACGAGCTTATAATTAGAAACTGAAATCATATCTGATTCAAATAATTAAATTCCATGTTATGAATTGTCAAGTAATAACCAGAAAATTTCATTTTCAGTAACGAGTTAAAGGAAGAGCCCTATCGAATCTTTAAAGACAATTCCTGTGGCGCCTTGAGAATTATTAATCTGCTCACAATATATGCACAGATAATTCAAACCTTACTCTTTGTATCTCCAGCATCCGAGAGCAATTTAATTTAGAGCGCGAAACGAAGAATCATTGGTAAGACCTTCAGGGAATAATATCATTAAAACCAACTCCTTTGTTTACCAAGTTGGATATAATGACCTTTACTCGTCACCTCCTCTCTACAGATTATGGGAAGCTGAAACTCGTCGCGTTGTCATTGTTGGGGCGACAGATAGCATCATTTACATGAACTGATGATGAGAATCGTAGATCAACTGAACTAGAGCAAGGGAGATAAACATCCAGCGCTAACAAAGCAAGCTGGAGCGTTTGTTGGATTAAAGCCATCGGATTAGTTTAAAAGCAATGCTAAGTAGATGAAATGTGATAATGAGCCTAAATGAAACATTTATTCAATTTTGGAATGCTTAAACAAGATACTAAATTAAACAATGGAAGTTAATAAATAGCTAAATTGATTTTTTCGACTGGTTTGATAATTTTTTTGGTTGTAAGATCATTAAATGTTTTAACAGTAATGCAAAATAATATATTATTATATAGCTCTCCCCTCATGACAACTAATCCCTTCAACAATTTCTTGTTTTTTATGGAATCCTAAGGTGGCCCTTCATGCTAAAAAGACGAAGGGGCCTGTCTGGTCCTTTTCCTCTTTATATTGTTTAGTTATTCTAAAAATAGTTAACTGTAATCGGTGCAATTTTTTGACTGTTCGCGATATGATTGCGTATTTAATCATCAAGGTTCTAACCTGTTAGGAGCTTAAAAATTGATCGTAATGAGCGTAAAAACCTACTTGGAATGACGGCTTACTAAATCATGTTCCCCTAGTACCAAAATAAAGATTTAAATAGATCTGCTATAAATCAGTCAATTTTATATAAAGACGTAAGTAGAGAAAATTAGCTCAATCGCATATTGCTTGTTTTTTTGTTTTTTTTTTTAATTTTATCCCTCACGTACATGAAAAACTCCGTGCTTCACGTTTTTTTATCAAGAAAACTAGCTAAACAAGAATTCCAATGGAACAATGAGAAACCAAGTATAACAACATTATCTAAAAAACTAAATGTTCGATACATTTTTTCTAAAAACAAAATCATCTATAGAGCACATCTCCAGATTCGAAGAAAATCATATGCATTTCGAAGGCTGAAAAGGCTAGAAAACGGCTTAAAATTGTATTGTCATACGGCGAAAAAGGATTTTCTAAAATTACCATAATGTATGGTGATGACATTTCTAGTTTTAAAAAAGGGGAAAAACATAATTTTGGTTAATAAAAACAAAATATGTTGTATTTAAACATTCATTTGGTTTCGATTTTTTCGTTAATATGGTAACAATTTACCAGAAATTTTGGTTTTCAAAATTATTGTTCTAATTACTAAATACTTATATATTTAGTAACAACTGCAAAACTATGACAAGCTGTATGGTATCATTATAAAATTACCAAATTTTACCACACATATCAAATTTCATCACATATTTATCACATAAAAACATATTAAGTTTTAATATATTATTATTACAAAATTTCATCATATGAGAAACATATTTTGTTATTTTTACTAAAATCAATACTAAAATTACGAATTTCTTGGTGTTCCTATCACAGCCAGTTAAACAGTAAATTTTACCTTATTTTGGTAGTTTTGACCATACTTTTTTTAAGCACCAGGCATAATTTTCCATGCGTGATGCGAGCAATGTGAGCACTCTACTTCATTGGAAATTCGATTGATGATAAGTTTTTATTGGAGATGAAAAAATGACAATAATTAATGCTGGTAGTGGCTAGAAAAATGTTGAAATTTGACTTCACGATAAAAGCTTTATTTGCCATTTGAATATTCCAGCTAGTTGGAAAGTTGTTGAAAGTTTAATATCAAGATTCAACCATCACAAATATCAAAAGAAGTAAATGAAAACTTCAGAAAAAAATTTTAAAAAACTATTTAGAGATTTAAAATATTAGGATTTATTTCTCTACCTTGAATTTAATTTTCTTTTTTAAATCGGAGGAATAAAAATGTTATTTTTACTCGTATATTTGGTTATAGAATAAATTAAACGCAATAATTTTAAAAATACCATGAAATAAATGTCAAAACTCAAATATGTTTATGTTAAAAATAAATTTTATGCAGAAAACCTTTCTTTTTAGCAATATGATTTACTATGCAATTATACCACTGTTTCAGAATTCTTTTTTTCAAGCAGATCTTCGAAGCAGGGGGAAAGCATTAAACTAAATAAAGCTTACAAATCGGAGCAGCTAAAATTTTTTTGCACCGTAAAATAAACAGGTTATATTTTACTTTTTTTTGGATAAGTATTTTTCGCGCTTCTTATTCCGGAAAAAAAATGTAACAGACATTATTCTAAAATGCAAGCAAACAGGAAAAAAAAATATATATATATATATAGTTCTACAAAAGAGTGAAGAAGACTCAGTTTTCAACTCTGTTTCTTCGCCAATACATTCGGTATTTTGGAAGACTTTTCTTCTGTCAAAAGATTTTTCGCCGAAATTTCTTTCATTCTTTCTAGATCTACTTCTTGAGATACAAACTTAGGTCTGTACGGAAAATAACTTGAAAGGATTTGTCGGAGAAGCGCATTTCGATATAATTTTTTTACGTTGACTTTCGAAAGGAAGTATACTATGCTATTCTGACTCTATTCTTTGTGAAAAAATACGTTGTTGAATACTACAATCCATATTGGATGTATGGTTATGTAAACTGGAAAAATGATTTAAGTCCTATATTCCTTTAATGCATTTTCCATTATCTTCTTTATACATTTACTGTTGCCCTTCCGATACATATGCGATGGTAATTAAAACGTATAGTATAGTAATGTACAATAAGCATTTTCAAGTTGACATTTAAAAAGAATTATGCTGTACTATTCTGATTCTTTTTTGGGAAGTAAAACGGCTTGTATTACTATCCATATTAGATGTATAGATAAAATGATTTAAATCTTATATGCCTTTTAATACATTTACTGTTGTTTTCCTGATACATACACATAACTGATTTTAGTAATTCGAACTTCAAACGCACTGTATAGTAACGTACAGCAAGTTTTTTTTATTTTGACTATAAATAGGTACGGTGTACTATTCTGATTGTATTGTTTGTTGAATAATACAACCCATGTAGGATAGATAGTTATGTAGACTGGAAAAATTATTTCTCTAAACCATGTGCTATAATAATTAAAACGTACATTATAGAAACGTGCAATAAGTATCTCTAATGTTTATTTTAAAAAGGAAGTATGTTTTACTATTCCGACTAAATTTTTTGTTAAAAAAACTCTTTATAAAGTACGCTACGTCACTATTATTTTCTTATCACATTTACAATTTTTCTAATTAGTGCACTTCTATTTTCAATAGTATTATAAGCAATTACAGTTTTTGACTTGATGATCTTAAATACAGTTATTTTTTTGATTTTTTCTTATTGTTTGAACAATGGTTTGTAATTCATTAGACATTGATCGCATTGGCCACGTTACTAAAAAGCAATTCCAAGTTATAGCAGGAACCTATATTGGTGTCGATGTTACTCCTCCCACCTTCCTCTGTTCTGATTCGCTATATTAAAATAATATTTTATCCTTCCCACCCTTAAACACTAGTTCCTGAGCTCTAATTTGTATATTCCTTTGACTTAATCTAAGAGCATATATCGCACACATTGGAGCACAGAGC
This sequence comes from Parasteatoda tepidariorum, assembly GCF_043381705.1. NCBI lineage: Eukaryota > Metazoa > Arthropoda > Arachnida > Araneae > Theridiidae > Parasteatoda > Parasteatoda tepidariorum. The sequence continues at coordinate 41,454,519 of NC_092206.1, forward strand.
TTAGAGCACATATATTCAGGGAGATTTTTACGAATCACACTACTTATACACAATGCTTTAATGAGGTATGGCATGGGCTAATTTACCTATATTTTTCAGTTGAGGTATCTATTGCTATACTATTCACTTCTTTTTTGCTTACACATATACTATTAATTTATTTGTATTTACAACACAAATGTATATGCATTAATATGATAAGAGTAACTGTATTTCTTATTAATAAATTTATAATTATTTATTTTAATATTATATTTAGCATTAAATTTTAATTATTATTAAATTTAATTCAGGAACAAATGTCAGTTATGTGCACAGTGACATTATGCAGGAATGTTTCAAACTGGAATGTTTCAAAACGGAGTTTATTAAAGAAAGTTTGAACCTTTAATATAGCGAAATACAATGTTAAATGATAATCATTTAAATATTAAAACATTATTCCCAGAAAATAATTAAACTTTTTTTTGTGCTATGCTGTTTTGCGTGGTTTTTAATCATTCTCTGTTTTCTAATTCATAATTGCATTCATAATTAGAATTAAAAATACTACTTTGCAATTTAAAGGAAAAAAATACATACGGAAATCGTTGCTAATATATTTATTCATAGTTTAGGAAAATTTGGATATAAAGTTAAAAAAAAAGAAACTCTTAGACTATTTTTTTCGCTTAAAGCTCTTATGTATCTTTTAAAATAGATATATTTACAATTTATTAAAATGTAACTTATTTTTATGAATTGTTCTTTTAAATTCAGTCGTATACAATTTATTAAAATAAAAAGAAATTGACTACTTTAGAAGCATTATTTTGTGCTTGAAACTTATTTAAAAATAAAAAATAATTTGCTTTCAATTTATTTGCTTTTTATACTTTCGTTTTCTTACTCCAATTTGATTATACATTAATTCGAATTGTTCCTTTTTTATAGTATATTTTAAAAAACTTTGTTTCAAGTAATGGATGATTAATTCAGGTTTAAAATAAAAAAAATTAATATAAAGTAAAGTTATAATACACACATATAAAAAAAGTTTAATTAAAATATAAATTTCATTAAACGAAACATTTAGGAAAAAGTAAATTTAAATTCATTTCTTATTATCTTTTTTTTACTGCATAGTTAAGTTTATCCGCATTGAGTGGTTAAAGAATTTCGTTATGATATTTTAATTTATTGAAAACCGGCTTCCCTTTTAGACAATGAAAGCTTCGACAAAAAATATTTGTAATTGTGCGCGTTTTGAATAAATATGCAATATTTATTTCCTGTTGGAAAATATTTTCTTAAAAAAACTGTCTTAAACACGTTTTATTAATTAAAATACATAAGAAATTCTAGCTGAAACAAATTTCATTTGCATTTATTAATTGATAACTAGCGTATAGTTTAGTTTTATGCCATTGAAAAGATTTAAAGAAAATTAAAAAAATATATTCTTTCAAATTTCTTAAACAAAATTGAAAAAAAAAAAGGTTTTAAGAAATCAAATCTATAGTTATACACCCTTATACATCACTGGACTTTGATTTTTTAATGTGTTTCAATTAAAATTAATACATTAAAAAATATATTGTATGCTTTACTGAATGCCTGCAGTTATATATACGAACCTCCAGCCGTTTCACCACATAAAATATTATAAAGTTCAGTGTTATCAAAATCTACTTAATTTACAACCGTTTAGAAGCAATCATATTAAAACAGTAACTAACGTTTTAAAAAATCAAACAATATGATACATGAATAGATGGTCTATTGTCTGTGGCGTAGGAAACAGGTTAAAATTCTGCCAAATTCTTGCAATTTGTAAGAAATTTTAGAAATAGATGACATTGTTACCTGGCAAAACTAAAAATTGCTGTTACCAAGTTTTAATTTTAGTTAGAATTAATTATATCGCTACCTATCCAGAACTCAGCAAAATGCAAACGTGATACGCTGTGGCTCAAAGAATAGGCTCCCAATGAGATGAGTCTTGTTCAGATCCCAGTGGTGGCTGTTGATTCAAATTCAGCTCTCGACTTTCATAAACCACAGTGCAGACGTAAAATATCATCAGTGGTTAGAATTCCCTTTCCATCGGGCTAATCGTGGAAGGTTTCCATGAATTCCCTCTCCATTTAGTTAAATCAAAAGGTCCTCCATGAAGGTTAGTTTGTCCCAATACTGGTGCCAAATGTTCCCTTGTCTTCCGATTTGGTTCGAAATTACAAATCTGCGAAGTTGAACCTTGATAATCGTAAATTCAGAATTGAAGCTGCCGATCAATGCTGGTTAAAAAAAAAGCTGTGCTCTACTACTTAGCTTTTACTTACCAAGTTAACTTTCACTTAATTCTTACCAAGTTTCATTCAAGTTGCAACAGTGGCGTCCTAATCATCACTTTGAAACTTTTTTTTAATTCATTAATTCAAAATTACTCGTCTCGATTTAAACTGAGAGTGTGTTATATATGTAAAAAGCTATACTAGTTTGCATAGCTTTTTTACGTATATAAATACCATTTTATGTGAAAAATTACATTAAAGAAAGTGGTATGTTGTTGCGGCTTATTCATCAAAATTTAGCTGCAAGCTGGACCATGTGCAGGAAGTCGTGAATCCTCGATAAGTCATATACAATTAGAGGTGTAGTTATAAGGTTCTCATTCAAAAGCCCTAGATGTTCTGGTGAGGCCTGTGGTCACATACACTTGGTGCACACGCGGTAAGATATCTGACCATCAATATATGTAACCCTACCTATATGTCTACTCATGAGTCAACTGATGGTGCTCTGGAGAGATCTATCTCCCCTGATCTTGAGGGTATTACCAGGAGTTTTCCCAGACTAAAAGAAGTGGAACGAAGGAGTACTCCACATTTCTGGTTTGCCATTTTAATTTTAGAGCTTATTTCAGAAACGGTTAGTTTGACACCTGATGGGAGTGCGCCAGAGGTCCTTTCTTGCAAGGGTTTTAGCTGTTTCATTGTGCTGAACGCAAATGTGTGAGGGAATCCTCTAAAGCATATTCTATGTTACCACGAATGCACACCAATGTCTTTAAGAATCATGAAAGAGGTTCGATCACATACTCTAGTCAAGTTGCTGAGATGATTAATAAAATCAGATTTGATTAAACTTATAGAATTAAACAATTCCTATTTTTCATTAATTATATAAAATGATGAAATCTGATTAATTTAGAAATAATAAAAGATTAATTTTAAATAATGATTACTTTTGAAAACATTTTGAAATAATGTAAAATCCTTATCCTTCTGCTTTGTTTCAAATATGAGCACCACTGATTGCTTTTCATTTATTGCTTTTGATGATAAACAGAATGTTAAATAAATATTAAAAAATATTGAAAAAAAATTATATAAGACTACAACAAGTTTATTGCACCAACACTCAGATTAATTTTATATTCTATTCGGATCAAACCTAATAACTATACACATTTAACAGCTCAACTTCATCCACCAACTTGTTTCATTGAATTATTATTTATTTTACATTCTCAAAAATATTTATTAGGTATTTTTTTCCAAAAAGATTATCGAGCAATGTAGCGGAAAGTTAATTTCTAATATTATACGAAGCATTACATTGCTTTCATATATTTTTATTTTTAAGGTATATTTTGACTGAATTTGGTTTCATATAAGCTAAATCAATTGCAAAATGAAATATAACTTGTTAAAAAAATATTATAATATCTTAATTATTTTTATTTTAAATAACGTAAAACAGTAACTAAATATCTTATCATAAAATGCTGCATAATAATGCAATATTATGTGATTAATCTAAGATACAATAAAAACAAACTTTTAATTTCAAGATTATTTTTCATATGATAATAATCAAGATTAAGAAAGAAACATATTAATAGTGATAAAGGAATATTGCAGACAAATAAAAAGTATATAAATTATATATAAATTAATTATATATATTATTTATAAATTATATATATAATAATAATAATAATAATAATAATAATAATAAAAATAATAAATTGTAATCACTTTTTTTTCTACCTAGAGAACGTGTTAAGACAACAATAATCTTTTTATGCTATATAATGAATGATATAGTTTAAAAATTAATACTGTTTGCAAAAAGTCTGTAAATATAAAACAAAAAGCGTAAAGAAAGAAGAAAGCATTGTTTAAAAAGCTTAGTATTAAAAAATGTGACTATTTGTAATGATACTAAGATTCAAAAAGATGGAAATCTGTTTCAACTTCAAGGTATATTCTCATAAGTCAACTATCCACTTCCCCAGAGAATTTTATAAAAACGCTTCAAACAGAAAAGTGAACTAAGCCTCATTTTATTTCACACCTAAAGTTTTTACTCAACTCAGACAAAATAAAAAGAAAAAAGAAAAGAAAAAAGAGTCCGCCACAGTGAAAAAAAACATTCCTGAAATGAAAACATTTTTAACAGGCTTAGTAGTGTGACCGTTAATACTTTTTTTACTATAAATATTAGGCAGATTTTTTTTTTAAAGTCATCCTTTCCTTAAGATTATATCTCAGGATTTCAAATAAAAATTTACTTAATTACACACTATATTAAAATCTATCAAACGTAAATATAGGAACTATTTCAGTAAATTGATCAAAATGAACTTGTTCGAAATCATTCAATTTCTTGACTGCAAAATACACTATCGGGGACTCCTGAAACACTTATCTAATTTACTTATAGCTTATAAATTTTGCAAATCCTGAAAACATATTGTGAAAAGTTCGAAAGAAAAAAAAACACCACAAATGAAAAAAAAAATTATGTGGCTGGTATTTTTACTAGCAATTATTTTAAATCATAATTCACAAGTTCAAGCTGTAAGATATTAAGAAAAAACTTTTAAGAAAACCTACCTTTACCCCTTCACAACTTTCCCCTTATGTTCAGTAAGTGCAGTTTGCAAAATCTATCGTGCTTTTATAAATTATGGTTTAAGTCTTAGCTTGAGCTCAAATAGTTAATGAATGTAAAGAAAAACAACATTTTAATCCAATTCCACAATAGTAGCAACTAAATAATATTAAAAAAACATTATAAATTATTTATTGTAATTATCTAATTATGGTAGGACGAAATTATTTAGCTTCAACTGAAAACTTTCAAATACAGTTTGTTACGGAAAAAACGTCTGCTAAAGCAACGGATATTAACCCTTTTCCTGCCGGATTTTTTTTCCGAATTTCCGATTCCAAAAAACCATTTTTTATGGCTAAAAATAAATATATGCTCCATCCTAAATTCTAGAAAATGCAAAATATTCTTGTCAGCAAGTAGTTTTTTGCTTGACCTATTTATGGTGAAATATGTTTTTTGGCCATAGTGTAAGAAACAACTTTTAAAAGAAAAACAAAACAATACTTTTATTAAAATTTACGCACACCGTCATTCTAAAAACTCAAAATCTATATCGTACACAAGAACTGCTGTTGCCAAAACATGGACTACTAAATATGTAATAAGAATATAATTAATGTTCACGCACACACTTTTACACTCGACCCTTCAAAACAATTTATAATCCTTCAAGTAATGCGGCACTTTTTTACATCTCTTTGGTCTACTGTTATCTTGGCTTAAATTTTCATTTGGATCGTCGTTGCATTGATTTGTACTGTTGTTGTCGTTTATGGGTTCACAAGCAATGGAGTTTTCCTTACTTCCAGTAATATTGTCCCCATCATCAGACAGATCGTCGTTGACCAGATGAAATAGTTTCATTTGCGAAGCGTGGGTGGTAGTCATATAATTATGTTGCCTTCCTCTTCCTTGTCCAACTACGCGTAAATCAGCAACTTGATAAGTGGCGGATAGTAATATTTTGATGACTGTTAAAGGACCTCTGTACTTAACTTGGGTTTTAGTGTTAGATAAGGCAGTTTGTTCAGGTAATCGTCTTACGACCACAACGTCGCCTATATTGTACTTATATGCATCACATCGATGTTTGTCATAATTCCTTTTCATCTTTTCCTGTGCAGTGATATTACTTTTCTGGGCATCTCTGTGCAGTTTTGTTGGATATACGTAGTCATTTGATGTTGGTAGTAGATCTTGAGGAAAATATCCAGGCTTTACTGGCGTGTATCCATACAAGAGTTCAAAAGGAGGTTTTCCAGTCGACTTACTCGGAGACCAGTTAATACACCGTTGTACTTCTGGTAATATTTTATCCCAATCCTTGTGAGATTCCGTTTGGACATTGGAAGATATCATTGGAATAAGTATACGATTGATGCGTTAAACTTGTCCATTAGCTTGTGGTCTTTGACTGGAATTTAATGTATGCTTGATTCCTAATTGCTTACAATAGCCTTCAAACGCCGAGGACGTGAAGCAGCTCCCTCCGTCTGTAATGACTCGCCTCGGAGACCCAAAATCATCAGTAAATTCATCAAGGTACTTCAAAACGCTTTTAGTTGAGCAACTAGGACATGGACGAAGGCGCACAAACTTAGTCATATTGTCGACAAAAACCAAAAGCTCCTTGTTGCGAGCTGAACTTGTTACAAATGGGCCAAGGAAATCCATATGCACAACATCAAATGGGCGACTACCAGGTGGAATGGCATTAAGTTTACCTTGAGCTGTCCCACCTGGTACTTTTGTAAATGCACATACGACACACTGTCGTATATGCTGCTTGATATAACTTGCCATACAAGGAAACCAAAACTGTTGACATATCATTTGAATTACTTTCTCAACTCCAAAATGACCAGAAAAGTAGTGGAAACGAACAGCAAGATACTTTCTCATTGATTTTGGCATTACAAAGAACTTTCGTGTCTTGTTTCTATCACCTGATTCATAATGGAGGCGATAAAGTATTCCGTTAATCAACTAGAAATTATCGGCTAGTTGTTTTTCTTCTAGTGATCTATTTGTCTTTGGTTTTCTTAAGGAAAATACAATTTTTTGCAAATCTTGATCTTGAGCTTGTATGAGAGCTACCCTGTCTTCTTCAGTAGAGATGTAAAATACTGTAGGCTCTCTTGTTAGTTCTACAGGACTCGTAATGTCTATTTCATGCAGTGGTGTGCAAATTCTTTCTTCGACTGGTGAACGACTAAGGGCATCTACATGAGCCATTTTAGTACCATCTCGGTGTTTAACATTATAATTAAATTCGCTCAACAGTTCAGTCCATCTCGCTACCTGGGGTTTAATGTTCTTCAGCGTATTCAAGTATGTTATTGCTGAACAATCGGTGACTAATGTAAATTGCAAACCCAACAACAAAGGACGAAGTCTAGTCATTGACCATATCGAAGCTATCAGTTCTAAGCGACTTGAATGATACTTTTCTTCTTCAGGAGATGTTCGGCGACTTACGGAATAAACTAAGTGAAAAGCACTAGACTTATTTCGTTGCAAGAGCATTCCAGCTAATCCAACAGAGCTTGCATCAGTGTGTAATTCAGTTTCATCGCGTGGATCAAATAGTTTCAGCACTGGTCTCGATACTAATTTAGAACGTAAGTTTTCAAAAGCATCATTTTGATCATCAGTCCATGTAAACGATGAATTTTTCTTTAGCATCCTTGTGAGGGGTTTAGCAATTGAAGCATATCGTGTTATAAATCGGCGAAAGAAACTTGTTAAGCCATGAAAACGAAGCAATTCATCTTTGGCCTTAGGAACGGGGTATTCAGCAATGGCAGCAAGTTTTCTTGGACCTGGTCGTATTCCATTTTTATCAATTACAAATCCCAAATAATCAATATCTGACATTCCGAATTCACATTTAGATAGCTTCAGTGTTACCCCAGCTTTTAGCAACTTTTCAAGCACTTGTCGAAGCTTCACTATCATATCATCAAAGCCGATCGAACCGAAGAATATATCGTCAATAAAACATGATACACCGTTCCAAAGCAAATCACCCAAAGCTAATGACGCCACTCGCTGAAAAACAGGTGGCCCATTCGATAAGCCAAAAAACAAACGTGTAGGCTCATAATGTCCATCAGGAGTTGCAAAATCTGTCTTTCGTGAGGATTCTTCATCCATTGCTATCTGATTAAATCCTTGACATGCATCAAGGATGCAGAATAAACTAAAACCAGACAGTCTTTCAAGCAAATCATCGATGCAGGGTAATGGAAATTTATCCTTAATAGTTTGTGAATTTAAATGTCTGTAATCAATTACCCTACGATGATCACCAGTTTTCTTAGATACAAGCAAAACAGGGCTACTGTATTCCGAAGAACTGTCACGAATAACACCCTGATCTTTTAATTCTTGAACGATTTCTCTTAAAACTTGTCTCTCGTAGTTCGAAGCTCGATAGGGTGAACGAGAAACAGGTTTACTACCTGGTGTCTCAATGATACGCATTATAGTATTATTAATGCATTCTAGTTCATCTTGTTTTAAAGCAAAACACAGCCTAAATTCATTTAACAAATCGCATAAAATTTGCTGCTGTTCCTTATTTATTGATGGTCCAATTTTAACACATTCTCTATCGATAGGATTTCGCACAATTTCTTTTGCTAATAAAACGGCTGGGGTTGAATCCGCATCTTCTTTAACCTTTGAATTGCAACTATTTTCAGAGACCAAATTTCCTCGCAAGATAACATGATTTTTCTTTAATTGTAATTTTACGCTACTAGGATTCACGACGGGCACTTGGGATTTACCATCGTGGATAGCAAACGTAACATCCTTGCTTAGACCATCTCGATCTCTGCAGGAAATAAATCCGTTTTGAGATTTACATGCACTGAAGACAGTTACCAATCGAACTGTACGCGGTTCAATCGCGCACTTTTCGAGGGTCTTCAACACAACCCTATCAGTCATTGCTTTAATCTGGAAATCATGCAAAAAATCCAGCTCTTCCACATGAACTAACTTGGACCTGGCTTGATTTCTAACCATTATTATCTCGGGTGAGTCAATGATGTCGTTTCCGATGAAAACATCCGGGCCTTCAAATGTATCATCAGTTACTACATAAGACAGAACTTCCTTCAGCTTCACCCTGTCTATAGTCACATTAAGTATGATAATTCCTAGTGACTCCCTGACACCTCAATACCTCGAATTCGTGTAACTATATTTTTATGAATATTTTTATTAAACGTTTGTGCAAAACTATATTTTTAACATAGATATATCAGCAGCGGTATCCATAAGAGCACTAGTACTTACTTCTTCTATGATAATATTCTTCGTTGTACTATTACTGGAACTGGGTAAAAACGAAACTGCATTGACTAATGGGAAAGACGCTCTCTTTGGACATTCCTTTGTACCATGTCCTTCTGTTTTGCAGGCAGTTCAAAACTTTGGACGCTTTGGCTTTACACAATCACGGGCAAAATGGCCGGTATCATAACAATTGTAGCAAACAGTTTGATTTATAGTTGTACTTCGACTTGGCTCTGTTTGTTTGCCCTTGGCGATATTTTCTTCTTTCAAAAACTTATTGTTACTATATTTATTATTATACTGAATATGATTCTTAAAAACATCGTTGAGTTCAATAAATTTATCTACCTTCTCAGCTAATGTATAAGGTGAAATTATATAGGTCCACTGATCCAAGTAACGTTCTCGTATATCTGGCGGCACCCGAGCTTTCATTCGATCTGTGATGATCAGGTCTTTTAAACTCTCAAAACTACTTATTTGAAGTCCTGCTGTCCACCCATTAAAATACGTTTCAAGCTCGTGGTAATATTCTTTCCGTGATTTTTCACCAGTATTCTCATGAGAATAAAAAATGTTGTCTAAATTTTTCAGGACTTAGTCTGTAGCACTTAAGCAAAAGAGATTTAACATAGTCATAATTTTCTGACTGTTCTTTTGGTTCTCTCATTATCATTTGGACAATTTCACTTGGTAACTGGTTAATTAAACATGTCATCCACAATGTACTTGGCATTTGTACTCTTTTCATTACTCTCTCGAAATGTACTGAATAAAGGCTAATATCCTCATTACTCGTAGAAAACTTTCTCAGTTGTGACTGCCAATCACCTTTTGGCACCGATGTTATTTCTTCAGTTTCGACTACTTCTGAAGTTTCAGCAGCAATATCTAACTTCTTGAGTTCCAATTCATGTTCCCGATCGGCTTTTTCTTTCTCTTCTTGACGAAGGCGCTCGGCGTCTTCAACCAAATTTTCTACCATTCCTCGAATCATTTCTTTATCGTATTTCTCGTTATTCAATATTAACTTTATCAAGTCAGGGATTTTCAAAGTAGTAGACAAAACATCTTCAGATAACTCATTAGCTACGTAACGTAACTGATCTTTACGAAATCGCGATAAAAATGCCATTTCAAACTCAAAATTCAAAATTAATTACAGTTGCCTGCTTATCCCACTTCTGATAATGTAAGAAACAACTTTCAAAAGAAAAACAAAACAATACTTTTATTAAAATTTACGCACACCATCATTCTAAAAGCTCAAAATCTATATCGTACACAAGAACTGCTGTTGCCAAAACATGGAATACTAAATATGTAATAATAATATAATTAATGTTCACGTGCACACTTTTACAATAGGATGGTACCTCTGAAAAAAGCAAGAAATGCACACTCTGACTTAAGTTTGCTTGGTTTCACCAAGTAGGATTGCCCATGTGGCAAGCGGCATTAGAAACAATAACAGCAACATGGTGAAATATGTGATGTAACATCCACTGATCTTCAGTTTTCCCAGCAAACATAATTAAATATTGAAATGCGTTTATTTTAATAATAAAACGCTTTTTATATCAAATAGAGCAACAAATTAGCTAACATCACTAATGCTATGTTTAAAATATTAGAAAAAAAGTAGAATCTTCATGAGTTTAATGAAACAAGAACATACAATGGATAACGTTAAAAAAAATGAAGAAAAAAAATATTTTTTAAACAACCCTTCCGAGAAATCAATTGAAAATTTTGAACGAATTTAAGATTGAATGCTAAAATTGACTTTTGCAGTAGTTGTCCAAGTTTCAGGGCTGAAGAACAAACGGTTATGCAATTATAAGATACACACGCTAGACTCACAATAAACTCTTCATTTTATTATTATAAAATACACAGTCACCCAAATATTTCAATTTAAAGATTAACTTTATAAGTATCTGGGAAACGTGATATATTTTCTATATGGAAAGAGGAGTTTAAAAAAATATTGCGAAACAAAAAGAGATGGGAAAAAAAATCTTATGCAGTTATATGAGTAGCAACAGTACAAAATGAGTATACGGATTTGCATTTACTTATTAAGGAAAACTAATCGGATTTCGAGTACTTTATGTAAACTCATCTCTTATTTTCGAATTATTTACTAATACTATACTCAGAGGAATTGGATGAAATATGTAATGGGTAAACATAGGACTAATCTCTAGAAATATTATTATGAGAAACAAATGATAGAACTAATATATATGATAGCAGGAGTGAAGGAAATGTTATGTTAGCGCAGAAAAATTTTAATGCTGGTTTTAAACAACATTTTTAAAACACAATTTTTATTTTTGAATTAAGTGCACCTAGTAAATTGGAATATTACTTTCACCTTGACAACGTGGAGTTATTTTATTTTTTTCTAGCTGAATAACCATTTGTCCAACGGATTAAAAAAATATTTATAAATAGGTACTTATCAACGCTATGAAATCATGGACATAACTTAAGGGCATAGACCACATAATAGTTAAAGCAATAATTATTCATTTTTTTTAAATTATTGAATTTTGCTACCCCTTACGGTTAATTTACGTTATTTGAATCATCAAAATGCATATTTGGAAGTTCCTCTCATGAAAAATAAATAACTGTATTCAGTATCATTTGGTATATTTTTATAGCGAAATCATAGTCACAGTTTACCAAAATCAAGCATTTTTCGTACGTGGAAAGTAAGTTCCTTTAAGGGACAAGTAAAAACATGTTACCACAGTAACTAGATTAGGTACCTTGATTCATAGGTGATTCATATTTCCATCAGATCTCAAAACTGAACCTATTAAAAGAAATATCAGACGTACCCAATGCCAAAACTACATAAGCATCATTGGCGTCAATAATTGAATGAATTTTATTACAATCCCCTGAAACGAAAAAGCTACTTTTCTCAATTAATTTTGCTTTTTAGTACATAAACTTTTTTTTAAAAAAAAATATTAATATATTTTTTAAAAGAAAATCTTAAGTACATTCTTAAAATTATATTTTATCGAAACACGTTTCAAATTGTAAAAATTATAAACGCGTTGTTTAAGATAAATTTGGAAATAGTAATTCAGTAACGTAACTTCATATGCTGGCACATTCACGCTATTTATTAAGCTTACCTTCCTGAAAGAATAAAAATAATTAAAAGAACGTGTAAGAAATGCCTTTTTAATTAGACGGAGCTGTAGGCGAACAAATATCATTAATATATTAATTTAAATATTTATGGAAAGCAAAACAGAATTGTTTGCAGTTTAATGTAATGCTGAACCAATTAAAGAACATCTTTCAAACGTCTCTTCCGAACGACTTTATTACAGTTTTTTCAAGAATTTTGGATATTCTTTTTTCCCTAGCTGCTTAACTTCCAGATTCCTAACATAAACAGTTTTTGAATTATAACAACGGCACACGGTCACAAAATCTTACTATTACTAGTATAGATTAGCAGCTTCTTTTCTAACTTATAGTAAAAATGATACTGGTCAAAAGGTGTATCTTTCGACGAGTAAATATCATTTTTTAGAATTCGTAGTACGTCAAGTCTAAAAAATATTAATCAGGAATAGAAGAAAAATAAAATTCGATGTATATTAACCTATATTGGCCAAGCTAGAAAATTTATACAAGTCAGGAAATATTTTCATTGCTGTATGCTTAATTTACATTTATTAGGACAAATAAATATTTCGTGCCTGAAAAATAAAATTTTGCTCAAGAAATGAAATGCTGCGTATATATATCATTGATCAAATCATTGAGTGGAACACTAGTTTTTTCTTATGAAATTTGCTTAATTTTTATTTTATTTACAAAGCTTGCAACTTTAATCCTTCATGAAAAATTATTAATCTCAGATAGAATAATTATACATTGTCAAAAAGTTGAATTTGTCAATAGCCATTTTAAGTTTTAAAAAAAATAGCATTGTTTAAAAAATTCTCAGCTGAAAATTTTTACTTCAATTGAATAGCTAATATCTTATAGATGTCTTCAAAATCCTTGAAAATAGTAGGAAAAAAATAGTTAAAAATATATGTCACTGTGTTAATTAGAAGGAATTTATCGAAAGGGTGTGTTTACGTACCATTGGCTGAAAGCGAATTGAAATGGCGACTCTGGTTTTCATGCATTTCTTGCTCGTCAATAAATAAAGGCTTTTCAAGTAGTTTTCCAGGAATCAGAAATAGTAGTTAGAGGAGTGTTAAACACAATGTGATCACTATTTAATAGCATGAAACGAAAAAAAAAAAGCTAATTATCTTACAACTAAATTAGGATTATAACTCAAAACACACGTAAACAACAGCAAAACAAACATACATTCGAACATCCATTCGTAATAACTACGGAAAACATACATTCGTAGAATGTTTCTGCAAACATCTGCGTTACCCTGGCAAAAAATAACCGAATTTTGTCATGATAAACCCAATAACGCTGAAAATTTATCTGTCATCATACTGAGAATTTATTTCTCATTATCATCTGCTGACAGATTTGTTATCAAAATATTTTTGCGAGAGAACATTATATTGTTACTAAATGGGACAATATGCAATCCTATAAAATGATTGGCCGACTTGATATGTATTTGCTACCGCTACAGTCCATTGCAAAATATACTGCCACTAAAACTTCTAGCCAACGGATTGTGTTGCATCGACAATTTGTGTTTTCTGTGGGTGTGATAGCGATGTACTGAGTTCAACCTAAGTAGTACTGGAGATGAATTATGCCAATAAAAGCTACATATTTTAGTTATCTCACATGCATAATCGAGAAAACAATACCTGCTCAATCCTTGTTTTTTGAGCAAATGGAAAAATAGGAACTTGCAAGCATCGTGAAATTCAAATATTGTTCAAAATATCTATACATTATACCATTTTTAACAATGTATATTATATTTTGAAAGAAAAAATAAGCGCAACATTTTTTCATTTTGAAATTTAAAATGAAACATAAAACAATTTTTATTCCCCGTTAAGACAACAGATGACAAGGAAGGCTCAAAATGTAATGGATAACAAAAGATGAATCGGTTTGGTGGCGTAAAGAGGCAACGAGGCTAACTTAACATTTTGGCTGGGATTTTTCAACGCCATAAAGCTATTCTTGTGATTGATGATACATTTCTGAACTTTGACACTTCTATTAGATGCGCCAAGAAAATAAAACAACCATTGGAAATGCAATAGGTCTTGACCCATGGAATAATGGAGATACTTTATACTTTATAATGTTTAATAACTCTGCAATTAATAAATTCATAATACATTCTAGCAATTAATAAATATTTGCTAAACGTATTTTTGTTCACTTTATGGTAGAAAAAATATTTATTTAAGTTCATAAAATTATAAATAAGTATAATTTTAAAAGCATAATAATTGTAAGCATTAAAAAAATCAAAAGGATAAATGAGTACTGGCAAAAAAAGTGGAAATCAAATTCTCTTAATAATTCCTCTACTTTAGATTTTATCAAGCTAATTTCTGATTTTTTTTCCATTTCTAATCGCAATATTGCATTTACGTGCATCAAAATTACAAGGCTACGGAATTGGGTATTGATATACGTAAACTCAAAAACCGATCCATTGTTATAGAATAAGAATATTGACATTTTTTGGCAGAATGCACATAAGTGTTTTGCATTTTGCACATTTATTTTTCGAAGCCTAGTAATTTTCTCGTTTTCTTTTTTTAACTTTAAACTAAATAGTTTTCAAACTAATATCTATACGAAAATATTTTTAGGGGTAGAGAAAATAGATATTTCGTTCAAATTGTTCTAAATCTATTGTCTTTTTACTATCGGTGAAAACAAAGCAATCACTTTTTGCGCCGCTTTTACTGAAACGTGAGACGTACCTCGCTCTAAAATTAGCTTTACAGACAACTTCGAAATTAAGAAAAAAATGAAAAAGCAAAAGTGGGCACATCGTTATATTTAATAAAATGTATTCATTAAAAATATAGGTTTTAACATTAAGGGTATAAGAAAACATTTCTGTAAAGTGCCCCCATTCTTCTCTGCACTGTAAAAAAGTCATGTACCGGCACTGAAGGTGGAGGTACTTCTTACCGTAAAATCCATTTTCACCGGAATATGCTACGGGACAAAAATAAATTATATACCGTCGTAATTTTTACAACAATATTTAAAATGAAATCTCTGAATAACTCATAATTATATAATAACGAATAAATTTATACCATAATCTGATCCAGATTTCTTTCGGTATGAGTAAAAGTTCAAACGGAAGGAAATTCCCTTGAAAATAAACTTAGATTATTCAAAGAAATCGAATCCATTGTATTTGTATCACTTTTATTTATAACTTTTTAATTTTTAAAATTTAGAGTAAGAACTTACTTTTGTAATATAGTGACTCATTTACTTTATTTACAAAAATACATCTTTAATTTTTTTTTTGAACTGAAGAGCATTATTTGTTTAGTTATATTTGCTTTATTTTACTATATTTGCTTTATTTTATTATATTTGTTTTATTATATTTGTTTTATTTTATCTCATTTAATTTAAGGGAAATAATATTTTCTGCTGTTTTGGATATTACTAGTCGGGAACATAAACAACATGCATGAAATCAAATCAAATAAATCTTAGAAACAATTGCTTTCTGTTTTTGGCTAATTCTAACAAAAAAAAACATATTACTTTATTTTTTGGTTACTATTAATCTACATTTCAGTTAGTTTATTTGAATAATGTACGTCATAACAGTCAGAAAGTTGTAAACATTTAGAACTTTTGACAAGAAAATAGTTTCGCAAACTGTCATAAACTGTCTTTATATTCCCAATTTATCAGTCATACATTGGCTTTAGGCTTCCTTCTTCGCATTTTCTGAGCTCAAATCAAAAGTAAATACCCCGAATCTTTGTGAGAAATATAATTGACAAGAATGCAAGCATTCCTCTGAATTGCAAAGAGCTTATTTTTGGAAATTCATTTCTAACTTATAAATTTTACGATTTGGATGGATATAGAAATTTATTAATAACGAGCGTTAAGAAAGATTGGGCACTAAATAAACATTATTACATAATAATTTTTCTCAAACTGGTTATCTATATAAAGTTATTGTTATAAAACTTTTATAATAATTTAGATATTAAATAAATTTAATATGGATTTAGCCGTTAAAGCCAATTCAGTAAAAACGCGAAGTTCTTAAGTAAATATTAGTTAATTGTTTCAAACTAATGCAAAGCAAAGTGGTGCTTTTTAATTTTAAGAAAATTTTTCTAAATATTTTTAATATGTGGAAATATTGAGGGCAGGAATAAGCTTTATAAAGAAAAGAAAAGAAAATATGTGATTATAGCTTACTTTTTTAAATGGAAAACAGGTATTTAGTATTATTATAAGGGGCAGTTTTTTTTAGATATTTGCTGTTAAACTTTTAATTTTCCCATTGTTTATGAGCTTATGGCACCGAAGTTTCGCAGTCTATGTGAGAAAAACGCATAAATTAGGATGGTGTGATGTGTAATCAATATGTCAATGCCTACTTACTTTGACTTCGTATTATGACGTCACCCACGTGACGTCACCTACTGATGTGACGTCACCTACTGATGAAATTTACAAAAGGCAGCCAATGAGCCTCATCAAACTGTCATGTTACGTCACAAAATAAAGAAACGTGTTAAAGTTCTATTGAGACGTTTTCAGATCTATCCGGTAACATCACACACGTCGCAGGTGTGACATTTTGTGATTTCCTTGTGATGTCACAATTAATTGCGCGTTTGCTGGGTTCATTAAAAACCGTGGTTAATAATATGAAAACTGCAAGTAAAATATCAAAATTACAAGTAAAATAAGAAAATTGCAAGTAAAATAGAAAGGTTACAAGTAAAATAGGAAAATTATAAGCTAAATAGGAAAATTACAAGTAACAACTGACGCATGTCTTAACACTGACACTTTTCTTAACTACTGTTTAAAATATGTATTGTATAAAACACTGTATGAAATTTGGTAAAAATCCTTTCAAGATATTTAGAGTTATGATTGAATAATACATTTAGTTTCATATAGAAATGTAATATTTTATTGCCAGAATCAGACCTATATCTCAAACCTAAATCATTAAGTCTGCACTTGAATTTCTTGCTTTATGCCATATCATTAATCTAACTTTAAAAAAATATTGAACTTATAAAATTCAAACTTTTGAAATTTTAAATCCGAAAACGTTCAAATCTCATAAAAATAGATGATGTAAATAAATATAAAAGTGTTTAGAAGTGAGCAAAGTTCTCGGCTTTCCATAACGTTTCGATGAATTTTTTAATATTTTTTTTTATACCTAATAAAAACAAAAGTCACAGTTACCATAGGTTTGCAATAGCCCGAGTAGGTTTTTTAAGCTAACTCACTGCGGGATGAATATCATAAGAAATTCAAGTTCTTGAGGTCCAATTCGATTTGAGAATTCCAAATAAGACGAAACCAAATTGTACGCAGCATCTTGATTCGGAACGATCTAACAAGAGTAAAAAATTATTCTTATTTTTTCTTCTCTTTAGTATCATAAAATATATATTTTTTTACGGAAGCATTTGAAATAATATAAAATGTCTGCATAAATTCTACGTCATTTCTTCACTACGTTACTAAACGGACCATAGCAATAGCCTTAGTGGAATAAACCATTTTAAAATAGCCACGTTTAAATTTAAATTTTCTATAATTATTCTATTGATAGAACAGCAGGACTATATTTCACAAAATATTTATCTGATTGTTGATAATATTTCATCTTTGTTTTTTCGATTATAAGATATGGAAAAAAAATTTCCTATTTTTCGAGAAAATTGTGTTCGCAATTTTTAAATATATATTTGATAAGAATGTATGCCCATATTTGAAAAATTTATACAAATGCGTTAGCCTAAGTAGTACTTAGTAGTACTACTTAGTACTTCTATAAGTATTAAGTAGTACTTATTAGGTACTTAGTAAGTACCTAATAATGTCGGAAATGTGGCATGATATTAAATATAAATATTTTTTTGCTTAACCATTGAGAATGGGGAATTTTACTTTTGCAGATATATTTTTCTTCACATTTAATTGAATTTATTGAGATGTTCAATAACCCTCCAATGGTTTTATACAGAGAAGATTCTAAATTAGATACTACAAAATATTACTCTTCGTAAGGAAGGGTATAGAATAAACATTAATGTCAATGTCTTGCTGCGTCAGCGTATTGCGTCCACTGCGGAAGCACAAAACAAATTGTTTTTTCAAAAATCAAGACAGCACATGCGTCAACAACACCACAAACTGAGACATTGATGTCGGCAATGTGAATTCTCCCTAAAATCATCTATAAAGTGTCTGGGCAAATTGCAAGACGCACTATAATACTCTATGTAAAATCTTAATTATCAGGTAATACTATACAGCTTTATTGTTTTTACGTTGCCGATACCGATTTACATTTGTTTACGGTCATGTATCAATTGGTTGACATTGTAATGCAATAAGTTAAAAATAAATACAAATCAGAAGTATATAAAAAATCTCATGAAGAAATAAACCATTACATGCATGTTTAATTATAAAAATATTTCATACAAACTCGTGTAGAACATGTCATTATTAAAACACTACAGTGCGTCTAATAATTTGGTCTAATTGCTGTAATACCTCATATAATAAATATTCTATATTTATTTAATATATTGTCTCATTTATCCAATCGTCAAATTTATATTACATATCGTCTAATTTAACCAATTGACGCACGAGCGTAAACAAGCGCAAACCAGTTTCTGCCACATAAAAACAATAAAGCTATGTAGTATCACCTGAAAATTAAGATCTTACATAGAATCTTATAGTGCGTCTAATAATTTGGCCAAGGACTGTAAATACAACTATTATAGTAAGACTGCAATATAACTGGACAGAAAATTTTCAAATTTTAGAAGCAGGTGAATTTTTCTTATATCCCATCAGATTGAAATATAAGGAGTAGGAATAGGAGGACTATATAAAATTTCTTGAAATGAAATATTGGAATTAGATTAAATTTACTGAAGGATGTAAAACAGGCCATGTGAAATTTTTATTGATCGAGATGACATTAGTTACACAACTGTATGGACAATTTCGTTGAAGTTGATATTTGCCCAATTGCCCAACTTCCCTCGTTTCACTGTGAAGTAGACTAACTAAGATATTCATGATGATTCAAACTATTTAATGGATAGTCAGACAGGATTACAATGAGAAAATATACTTTATTTCTGCAAATTGGAAGCGCTATTGCATAGAAAGTTATGCATTACAAAAATGAAATTTTTAAGCAATAAAATAATATTGAAGATGACCAGCAGGATGCGGTTACAGAGACCAGCCCTGCTGAACACACCAGGCAATCATGAAACCAAAAATAAAAGTGCTAGAAGGATGTATGAATAATTTTCGACCTTGTCTTCTGGGTTGGGCTGAACATTACGAGGGTGAACATTCAGAGTCATGAACCCAGAATTGGGTCGGCTGTGCAAATGCTTGTAACATAATAAAATTAAATTTAAGGGAGCCACAGTGGCTCAGTGATCTACTCCCAAAGAGGTAACCCAGGTTCAAATCACATTGGATACTAGTTGATACAAATTCTGCACCTTGATCGCACCGACCACAGTGCTAACGTAAACAATTCTCAGTGGTAGATGGATCATGAAATAGAATTCACTCACCTTCAGGCTAACCGTAGAAGATTTTTATGGTTTTCCTCTCCAAGCAACGCAACTGTTGGTTAGTTCCAAAGCAAAGTTCTCCACGAAGGATAGATTGTAAAAATTCGTGATCAAAGTGTTCCCTTGTCTTCTAAGTTAGATTCAAAATTACAAGGTTACGGGGTTAAGCATTGATAGTCATACACTTGAAATTGGATCAGCCGCTGAATCCAAATCATGAAGTCCAGTAATGAAATTTCAGGCATCCATGTACTGACTATTAATAGCTTTAATTTTTTGGCCGGGCATTTAATTGTATTGGTGGAAAAAAGGGAGAGACATCATAATGAATTCTAATAAAAATAAAAACTTTAGCAACCAGGTAACGTTTCCGAATTCTATGTTAATTTTTTATGCAGACATTGAGAGAATCTCTGAAAATAGATTTTAATCTGCACTTCATTCTAGATAGCGGTATAAAAAATATTACCTATTATATTAATGATTTTGATTCATACAGAAATGATTAAATGAGATAATAATTTAAATTTTAAATGTTAGGAAACATGTTATGCAAATTTTAAAGGTAATGAAAATTGACCTGAGGAAAACCGAAATCGAAAAGTTCGAAAAACCAAAAAAGATGCGAAAGCACTGAATTTTTCTTAACCATGAACTTAAAAGTGGTGATAAAAGAAAATCCACAAAAAAAAGAATATCTATGGAAGATTTTAATTAGTTGTTTTTTATTATTAACTGTATTTTAATGTCTTTTCAATTTCAAAACTTATTCAGAATCGATCACTTTTTACAACGTAAATATGCAGATACACTGAACTGCTCATATATATATGGAAAAAATTATTATTAATTATATCATCACTTTTCAATATTACCAACTATAGAGGACAATAATATAGCTCAAACTTAGTAAATTCTTACTACACTACTTCTTGGTTTCTTGGAATGCAATTGCGGGAATAGAATGAGTTTATAAAGTTCTCTGGAATGTATTTAACTAAGTGAAGTGAGTTTAGAGGAATTACTGAGCAAGTGTTTCTGTAAGTGGGGAAAATTCTCGATTCTTGATTTGCGAAGAGCACTCATGTTGCTTTAAATACAAACTGAACTTTAATTGGTGCCTTTTTAGTTGATGCGTAAATTACGTTCGAGACACTTGTAATAGTATCATCATATAACACTGCTAAGCAGTTTATACCTTCAACCGAAATTGAAAGCCTGGCTCTTAAAAATATGCATAATTTGTACAAATTTTATGATTTAAGCCATTATGCTTATGCCTAACAAATTTAAGATTCAAGCAGACGAGTCGACATTCTAAGAACACAAATTACTACAAGACAATTCACGGCAAAAGTGAAACATTACTTGTGAAATTATAAATCAAGATTATATTCTAATTTTCTAAAATACCCTTCAGACAGCTTTCTAATGTCCTAGACCCTCAATAGAACCTGATCGAATAACGCGAACATTTTTTTTTTATTTCGAATCCTTCCTTTATACTGATATAAGGTTCTTCTCAATGTAATTTTTTTACTTATTGAATAAATATTTTTTTATCCTAATTTATTTTATTATATATTTTATGATTTATCTTGTGCGATTTTAATTATTTAATTATATACTTGCTTAATACCCGTTATGAGTAATGGGTGAAAAGAAACAAAAACAACCGACAATATTTGTCCTAAACAACACTACGAAATTGAAAGACGTGTACAAACACAGTGAATAAAGCACAAATAAATAATTCCAATATTTTTTTTGTATATCTTATTATAGGTGGCTTTACATTGATTGACAAACCAAAACACGTATTTAATAGTTCACCCCACTCATAAAGCTAAATTTCATTCAGCTTTATTATAATGCTGTTGCACAATGCTGTTAGTCGAGGTAACTCATGATATTTAACATGATTAGCAAACAATATAATCGATACTAGATT
The DNA here is from genome assembly GCF_043381705.1 of Parasteatoda tepidariorum. NCBI lineage: Eukaryota > Metazoa > Arthropoda > Arachnida > Araneae > Theridiidae > Parasteatoda > Parasteatoda tepidariorum. The sequence continues at coordinate 41,476,452 of NC_092206.1, forward strand.
CAAAATTAAGCATCATTGGTGTCAATAGCAGAGTGTCGACGGTACCTCCACTTCTTACGGTACCCCTTAAGAAATAAGTACATTTTCTTCATTAATGATTCTTTTTAGCTCATAGCATGTTTTTATGTCATTATTTTTATTTATAAAAAAGTTAATTAAGCATCATTGACATCAGTAATAGTTTGCTGATTTTTTACGCTGTCTTAAACGAAGTAGCTTTTTAGTACATATCAAGTTATTTTTAACATATATTACTACCTATTACTGAAAATAATTCAGCATCATTAACATTACAACAACATCATTAATTTATCGATTTTTAGTGTTCTCTTAAGCGAATTAGTACAATTTTTCAATCAGTTTTCCATTTTAGTACACGGCTTACTTTTTACTTCAAATTGTTACTATTAACAAAATCATTTATCATTGACTTCAATATCAATATCCTCGTTTTATTACTTTCTCTTCAACGAATTAGTTTTATTTTCCTCTTAATTTTGCTTTTCAGTTCTAAACTTATTTCTTTAATTTGTACTATTGTTGATTCCAAATTATTTAGTTTTACAAAACCGAGGTTTAAAAGCATAAGCTAAATACAAATTTTGTTTCATATAACCTTAAAAATATTAATCAGGTGATCGTATGCTCGATCATGTTGATCCTTCATATAACCTGGCATAACGAAAAAAAAATAATTAAATTAAGTATTGCAGAACGGGCAATAAACATTTTTTTTAATTACAGCTATAAAAAAATAATCACCACTGGTGCTGTCTTTAAAATATTTGGTAAAACTAAATCACCTGTGGCTTATTTTGAAACAATGTCTTTCGCTAAGCCAATGAGAAAAATACACTTAAAAGTCGGATTAAAAATCAAAAATCGTGCTTCATAAAAAATTTACAAATCTTTCAGCTTTATTTTGAATTTCATATTCTTAGAGTTTACCATTTACCCACAGTTCGGTATGCAGACACACATACACGCATCTTTTATTTCATAATATGTAAAGGATATAGGTCATATTAATTAACACACATAAAAATCAAATCAAATAAAAAACAAATAAAATTTTAAAAAAAAGTATAGCTGAATTTCCTTGCGACTAATCGAAAAGTACTCGCATAAAGTTATTAATAAGGCCCGGATTTTGTTGATATTTGCATTTTTGGACAATTCTTGTCCTTTAGAGCATTTTTTTAGATTTATAGGGCATTTTTCATTCAATTTTTTGGCTTATTTTGCATTTTAAAACATTTTCTAAATTTTTCGTTAATTTTTTCAAATATTTATTTTTTTTATCATTTTTTATTATTACACTGGCTTCCAAACAGTGAAGAAAATCTCTAAGATAATAACAGGTGAAGCAGCATCTTTTCAAATTAAAGAAGAATTGTCAATAAGTAAGACCGTCTTTTTCAAGTACGCACCAATAACATCAGTAGACGCTGAAAGAAGCTTCTCCAGGTATAAAAATTTACCTTCAGACAACAGACGCTCGTTTACATTTCAAAATATCAAAAAAAAATTTGATAATCCAATGTAATTCTGATATTTAGTAATATTATTAGATGGAAGTTGCTATATTCATTAAAGTTTCTATGTTTTGGAGTCAATATATTACCTTTTTTTGTTATTTTAGGATATAAAGCATATTTTTAAAACTTTAATGAACGTAAAACAAGTATTGCATTACTTTATATTTTTTGAAATGACTCATAATAATTTTAAACAGTAAAACATTGTTTTAGTTCAATATTTTTACTTTATTTAAGTCATGTCATAAGGCATTTTTAGCGCAATTTTCGCATTTTTAAGGGCATTTTTCAAGGTCATTTTTCTCACTTTTTAAGGGCATTTTTTGCACTTTTTAAGGACATTTTTGTACTTTTTAAGGACATTAATTGGGATTTTTTAGGTCATCAAAATCCGGGCTCTAGTTTTTAATATTATTTATAGTAAAAATTTAGCTATGAATTCTATGTTTAGAGTAAAATGTCATTAAATTGAAGACCTTATGATGGCTAGTTTGGGATCTGGGCTATCTAATATTAATAGTAAACTAATTAAACATCCTTTTTTTACTTCTTTAAACAATATTTTCTTTTATAAGAGTATAAGAAAAACTTTTTTTTTTAAAAATATTTTTAATCACAAAATTTTACCAAAAATTTATATTTAATATATTTTTGAAATAAATTTTATAACAAGTTGGTATAAAACTAATATTATTTAAAAGTAAAAAAAAATATTTTGACTCATCTAGGTAGCTTTAAATAATTCAAATGCAAATTTATTTATTACTAAATATAATGAGAAACTTCCACTTAAGCAAATTTTATATTCATGAAATATTTCTCGAAAATGTTGATTTTAACGAAATTGAAATATTTTTATCGATAAAAGAATGTGGTTCTTAAGAAACCTATTCACTTAGAAAACTTTATTGCCGGAGGTTATTATTTCCTTAGTATCATGAAGTATATGGAAAATAAGTTTGGAAATAAAATCTGGCGAAAAATAAACCTCACGGGGACCGATTTTGATTAAAGCGAGACTAAGAAGAAAAAAAAATTAATATTAAAATTTCTAAATAAATCTGAAGTTTAAAATTGGTATAAGGAGAAATTTATTAAGCTACACTGTAAAAACTATTTTATTTCTCCCAGAAATCATTTATCAGAAGTCTCGTATAAAACTGCGGAGAAATAAGAACAGAAAATTTTTGCAAAAATACAGAAACATATTCATATGAGATTCGGTAATTTTACTGATGTAAAGTAAGGAAATCTCTATTAATTACTTTCTAGATGTTAGACATTATGGATCTCCATGTTCTGTTCTGTAACTTAAATCAAAGAATGGAACTCGAATCTCTGAAATATGATTGGAGACAGTACTCAGCTTTTAGAACAAGGGAACATAATAACATGGATAAAACAGTCCTTATGTATCTAAAAAAATTTAAATAGAACCTTCCAGAAAATACAGCAAATTTCAACAGTCAATAAAGACAAAAATAACCGACTAGTACACAACAAATCACAGGCCTTGAAATCTCGGACGGTTCACAAGAGACTTTCATATCAAAACACTATTGTAGGCACAAACATACTAATGTTCTCTGCTGCTCTCGGCGAGGCACATTCGTTTTTATAAGGGCTTGGTGACGAGAACCAATAATTTTCCAGAGCTATAGCTCTGTAAGGCCGAAATGGTCATCAAATATCGCCAAGTCACCAAAATTATCGTCAAGTTGGGAAAAATATATAGCCGAATCGAGTATTCCATAGGAAATTCATTAGGCGCTATTATCTCTCTACATTGCGTTAGAATTACGCAACTTTTTCTTAACTGTTATAACTAATTAAACTGTTCAATTTAAATACCATCTGAGATATTTAGCTTAATAACAAAAAAATATTTACAAAATCATACACATTTTTACAAATTCGTAACAGTATTAATATTGCTAAAATAGTTTTAGTCTTACTGAACATGTTCTTATTTTGGATATTGTGTTTTTCTGTAAAATTAGTCTAACTAGTATTTTAACATTCCACTTTCTATAGAACACTAAATAGATTGTATTTGTCAATATTATGAAAGCATCAGACACGAAATTTTCACTACTAAGTAATTATCTGAAATACACATCATTCTATATGGTCCCATTCAATACCTTACCTAATTATTATGAAGTAAATGAGATGATTCGGTGGAGGTGTAATCAGAGGCAAAGGGTATTAATAAAAATATATATGTATGTATATGATTCTACTGTTATAGTGTGTTACTATAAAGATGTATACTGTACAAAAACAAACCATTTTGAATAACTTTTGGTCAAATGATCAGATCTTCACATTCTAGGACTCAATCACAATGGTTCGAGCGATTGTCTTCCAATATGCTAATTAATAATTGCAGATGATATTTTAAGTCACGAAAAAACTCAGTGGCGCGACAGCCTATAGAGGGTCAAGGCCTACTGTGGCTGAGCGGTAGCGCTTCGCGCTGTCGTGACACAGGTCCCTGGTCCGATCCTCGGGCCGGGCAAGATAGACTCAGCCTTTCATTCCTTCAGTGAGTCGATAAGTGAGCACCAAGCATGCTTGGGAACTAAACACTGTGGATTCCGCGTTCATCTGACCACCTGACCGGAACATCTGCTCCTGCACCCCAGAGCCAAAGGTCAAGAAAACTGAGATGGGCACAGTAGGCTTTGGCCCTCTTAGGCTGTCGCACAGCTGAGTTTTTCAGTTTAAGGATATGGATTATCTTGCGACATGGTGAAGTACGAGAAAATCAAATTAGCAATATGGGGTCCAAACTTGACTATGGGGACCATATTTTCTAGATAGCGGCTACCCTCTATATTTTGGGATCAGAAATCTGAATCTGTCGAAAAAAAGGTATGTTTATTCAGAGACAGTACTTTGTTGTGTCTGATTTCGTAATTTTAAATATCACATGCGCTAATTAATTAGCATCTTCGAAGTCACACACTGGAGCCATTAAGATTGAGTCCTAGAACGTGAAGACCCGATTATTTGATCAGAAGTCATTCAGGGTGGTCTGCTTTCTTTGGCGTGCTGTGCAACCAAACAGTATTACATTTAAATGCACGACTCCTTGTTTTGAAACATAAATTTAAATATCTATCTTTGTCATCGCATATATATCAAATTCTTATCTAATTTTAAAGCATAAATTTAAATATTTATCTCTGCCATGTATATCATATTTTGTTTAAAATAGTTTTAGAGATATCGAACTAAATTACAATTCATAAAATTAGCTTTAATGATGCTCAAAAACAAAACAAAAATAACTAAATAATGAATCGTAAAGACATTTAATCTTGTTCAACAAAAGAATTTATACTCTTACTTCAAGGAGTAAAACAAAATCTACTTTATTTACGTAGCGATCTAATACAATTTATTCCAGTTAAACTTTTACCCAAATAAATTTTCACCATTTTTGAGAAATTATGTCAAGTTATTTTTCTTCTCATAATTAATTTACAACAGGAAGACTACTTAATTCAGGAGGAAGATATAAATTGCTTGACTTTGATATTTTTTCCCTTAGTTTTAACATCAAAGATAGTTTACAATAAAGATACTAGAATGATAATTGATATAAGAAAAAGAAAAATGTGTACATTCTTTGACTTTTGAATTTATTTTATTATGTTTCAAATTTTTAAAGATTTTTCAATTCAAAGACATATTAAAACAAAGATTAATTTAAAAAATTGAAGTTATAAAAGGTACTCAAAAGCTTGTTATTTTAATATCTCTAGTAAATACAAGTAAATCAATATAATTGAAAAATAATTGTTGTCTTTTTTATGTGTTTGAGCAATGTTTGTTTTGAAAGAGGTCATTAGAGCTTTTGACTATTTATTTTGAGAATGTCATTTAAAAGGGTAAGTTATCTATAAGTTATTAAAAAGATAAGTTTTACATACTTCTTTAGCTATGACACCTGCTTCTTCTTCTTTTGATGTATTTAATGTTAGGATTTTCAGATGAAAATTTTGCAGAAAATACTTTATTTAATGAAAGGTTTTTATTTAGGTAAATAGCTTTTGCATTTAAATACATTATTAGGAATAAATAACATGCAAGATCTACTTTACTAGATTCTCATTATAAAGCTTTAATGAAGTACGAAAAAGTAAAATAAACGATTTACCAGTTAAGATTATCGGTGGTTTACTGAATTGCAAAATCAGAGATTTTGCAAATCAGCCAACGAAAGAATTAATTAGTCAATGACCAATTTCATAAATAAATAAAACCGTAAATAAATCTTTACTTTATAAAACTTTATTCATGAATCACAATTTTTTCCCGTATAAAATTTTATCTCTTTTCATTTTTTCTTTAAATTTAAAGATTGGCAATATTATACAATCAAAACTATTAATCCATTTTTAAAGAATAATAAAATTAGATGTAACAAAAGGAAAACGTTACAAGTACTTTTGGAATAAAAGGTTTAGAGGTGGTACTCGTTTTAATTTTTCTATGTAGCTAACATGAAATTCATTAATTTTTGCAGAGATTTTCTCTCTTAATTAATCCCAGTTAAAAGAAATATCACGTAACATAACAACAGCTTTCTGGAAAACTGAATACTAATTGATTATTTATGCTTAATAATTTATTATACATTTCTATATTTATTATCCTAATCGATTATTCTAATTAATTGCATTTTAAAACGTGTTAAAACTCTTCAAAAAGTATTAAGATAAAATTTATTATCTGGTTTAATATGTTATAAATTAATTCAATTGAATATCAGCCCACCTCTGAAGCGCTAAATGAGTATTTCGTTTATTAATTAATAAAAAAAAGCGAGTATTTGATTTAAACTAAAATGTTAGATGTCAATGAACTTAATTGAATCATTCAAAGTTTTTACGGTTTCGAACCATACCTTCTTAATGATAGTTAAAACCGGGATCCGAATTAAATCGCAGTTTCTCATTTCCTTAATATTATTAACTTTATTAAACGACAAATAATAAAATGGGCCAGAAGCGTTATCCGAATGGAAGAAGACCGTACCACGCAAAAATTTTTCAATGCCCGACCAGCTGGCAAACGGAAAAGAGGTAGGCCGAATTTGAGATGAAGAGATGGCCCAGAGAAAAACCTTTTGGTCTTAATTAAAAAATTGGAAAACACAAGCAAAAAAAATGGCTAGCCAGGAAAAAGAATTGAGAAGGTCAAGGCCCACCCTGGGCTGTCGAGCCATTGATGATGATAAATTAAAATTATATTCAGTAATGGGAAGCCACTGTTTCATTTCTATCCTATTTTAGATCATACATCGCTCTGTCCTTTTTTAAACGAAATTCAACAATATCATCTCGGACAAATTGTCAATAGGATATCAGTTTATTCTTGAAACATTAAATAATAATTTTATTTACTTCCAAATATAGGAAAAAATCATGCTTATTTTCAGATGCGAATCACTTAATTAAAAAATTGCTATTGTTTTCAGCGATACCTTCTCAACAGTCCTTAAAATCTGGAACCGAATAAAATGGCAGTATTCCAATTTCCTTATTAAATTCAAATTATATTCAGTAATGGGAAACCATTATTTCGTTTCCATTCTACTTTAGATCATAAATCGCTTTCTCCTTTCTTATCTCAAACAAAGTTCAACAATAGCATCTCGAATGGATTGTCAAAAGCTGAAAGAGACAGTCATTCTCCGGAATAATCCATCATTTTATACCTCAGGTGGCTCTTTTAACATGTAAAGAATGATCTAATTAATTTCCGTTGTGTACAGATGCCTTAGGACAACTTTTAAAAGCTTAATTTATGATCCGGCATGTCCGTTATAGCATTTACAGTCTTTCTAACATAAGTCATGTTGAAAGCGTTGCGTCGCAAGTTATGCATCGTTGCGACCAAGCTATTTGACTTGCCATTAGTAAAGCCAGTTGCTACTTTTAACTTAAAGGTTTTAATGTGCTTTTTCTGTCTCACATTAAAAGTTTCATATGCATACTTTGTTCTGTTTAAAAAGCAATTTTCAGTAGCATGATTGTTTCAGTAAAATGTGTGATTTTTTTTAAATGTCAATAAGTTATGCATCATTGCAACCAATCCTTAGTGAAACTAGTTGCTATTTGACATATCATTAGTGAATGTATTGTTGCTATTTTTATTTTAATAGTTTTAATACGTTTTTTTTTCTGTCATATTATAAGTTTTGCAACATTATAAGTTTTAAACGCTTATTTATCACTTTTCAAAATACAATTTTTAGTAATATGATTATGTTTTTTTATGTCAATAAGTTTTGCATCGTTGTCAGAAAGCTATTTAAAACATCACTATAACTAGTTACTTTAATAATTAAAATAACTAAATAAATAATTAAAATGTGTCTGTCTTTTCTTTTCTAAAATATAATTTCTGTTCGGTTGTTTAATTATATTAAAAACAAATAATTTACATGATTTCTGTTATTGAAGGAATTATTTTTTTATGTTAATATTTTATGCATTGTTGCGTCTTGACGAATTAGTTAAAAAAAATTTTAATAATTTACTTTAACGTGTTTTTGCTTATTTCTTACATAATAAGTTCTGTTTACTTAATAAATATTTTAAAGACAATTTTTGATTTTATTATTATTTATTAGAAGATGAAATATATTTATATGAAGAATGTGTAATAATAAAACGATCCTTCATTCATAATCATCTCTTTCTCCTTGCGCTTTAGTGTTTTAAGAATTTTTCCTAAAGGAATCTTTCACAATTTTGACTACCTAAGACAGTTTTGACTACTTAAGACAGTTTTGACTTGAATTCAGGACAGTTTAATTTTATGTTCAATTTAAGAAGTTGGGAACCAACCACTCAAAAATTCCTTTTTTTTTCTCAATCAGGATCTACATTTCAATCATTTCCAATGCACCGAAATAGGGAATGGATAACTTTGAGTACGACATGCCATGCAAACTAGTGTTAGAGCTTCATTAGTTTTGTTATCCAGAGATATTTATTTCACTAGTATGTAATTTTCACAGTAATATTTTAAATGCTCGTAGCATTGCGGAAATTAAATTTTATGCATTATTTTACTTTGTTTGTCCTTAACATATAAATAACTAAGCTTTCCTTAAAGGCCTGGTTTCTTAGGACAGGACGACGTCAGCTGGAAATCAGCGCTAGCATCTGATTTGTCCATTTGTGAGTTTGATAGTATACGTCATCGAACGCATACTATCAAACTCACAAATGGACAAATCAGAGGCTAGCGCTGATTTCCAGCTGACGGCGTCCTGTCCTAAGAAACCAGGCCGTCTTATAACCTAAGCCTTTTAAATCTGGAGGATTAAAATAGTAACCTTCAACTGAAGCATTTGAAAAATATTTGATCTTAGTACTACAAACATTAAAAAAAATTTATAATTAATTAAATGAATTTCACATATTATTTTCCAAACCAAACTTGAAAATCGTGTTTTCCTTGAATACGGAAAAAAAAATTGACTGATTCAATGTATTGAACTTCAAAATATGAAGACTAATCATTATTTAGTCAGGAAAACTATCGTAAGAAGTTTAGTTGTCTATTAATGAATAAAACATGAGTAAAACTTGATAAAAATAAACAACTGGTAATAGTTTTATGTTGCTTTAAAAGGAGTTACCTACCAGACTACACATTACTAGGTGTATAACAGGCTATGAAAGTTTGAATTTATTCAATTCTGAATATAATTAATTCGAGGAAATAAATTCAGCCGAAGTCTACAAAGAACGATTCAGTTGTGTATTGCTTTGTTTGCATGTAATAGCTCATGACGTTTTCATAAAAAAAAATTGAAAACAAAATAGTAATCTGTATAGTTTTTATGTGTCCTTTGCACTAAACTCATATTTCACAGAGAAGGAATTTCAAAAAAATGAAGAAAATTTTTTTTTTACTTTATTAATTATTATTATTTCAAATATCTATTTAACTCTTTTAATTAGCGTGTAAAGTGAAGATAAAAAGCTTCAAAAATTTCACATCCAATAAAATTTTGTTTTGTCTGAAAGTAAATTTATTCTTATAGATTTTAAGAGTTTTAATAAAAGGCGAACGTCTTGATCCCGCAACAGTGATTGTTGACTAACTACAAAGAGTCGCATTCTCAGAAATAAAAGTCTCCCTTTTGACGATTCAGCAATCCTTAAGCTGCATTTTGTTTTTTTTAATTTTGAGAATCATTTCGGTCCGAAAATCACGCGATTTGCGCTGAAACGTGAAATAACTCGAACTCTTTCCTAAACTCGAAACTGCATCTTAGTGCATTGTGGCTGAGTGTTAGCTAGAAGGATGAACTAGAACATAGATTCTCAACCTTTTTAACGTTGCCGCCCCCTTAAGGAGCAAAGAACAATTCCAAGCCCCCCTTTATGAAAATCCAGTTATTTGGAGCATGGGGACGGAGGGAGGTGTGCTTATTTATAAGATGCAAAATTTTTAAGCAATTTTTTTACGCTTCAATTTTTTTCTTTAAATAATGTGTTCGTTAACTCGATAATTTTTTCACGGCAGGAAATCGCAGTCTATTTGTTACGATCAAAATAAATGCGTTGAAGGAAAAAAATACAACAAAGAAACCTATGCTTAAAAAGAATAATTTATTCTTAATTAGATAATTAAAAAAACACCCAAAGTATTTTTTTTAACGCAAAAAAGTAGTATCAACGAAACATTCAAACAACTACGTTAGTGGGACTTAATGATTCAGAACCAATTTCTTAACGCTCGGTTCAATACTTTTAGTGAGATGAAGACGCAAATCCCCTCGTTGCACAATTTTGACTCGATTTCTCCTTTTTGTGACAAAATCCGCAATATCACTGAATCCACGTGCGACAAGTTAAGAGGAAGGGAAGACAATTAAAAAAATTTTAACGATAATCTACAGTCCAGGATAGAGACGACTGATGTTAACTTTAAGTATAAATTCAGAGGGACGATCACAATTCAAAGTTTCATTAGTTAAAAGTTCGACCAATTCCTCGTAAATCTGAACCTCCGGTGCTTCAATAATCACAAAAGGGTTCATAACCTATAAATCCATTGAGGGATTTCCAAGGAACAAAACATATTTAAAACTGTCAGAAAAGTCCATGTGAAAAGTATCAAGGTGTTGACAATATTCTTGTTCATCATCAGAGCGAATTTCGCCTGCTTGGCTGAACTCATTACAACCAAAATTCTGCTTCCACAAAATGAGTTTTTTTAGAAGGGCAGAAATCACTGATTTTGTAGGGATCAAATTGAACTCGTCGTCTTGAAATTGTAAATTAACACCGTTAAATTTTACAGATAAATCAGTCAAAGTATTTCTTAAATTCTAGCAATCTGTATCTCAGGGCAACATCTCTGTTTTCGAGGAACTCAAGCACATAGTAGAAAAGATTCCATTACCTATTGAGACAGAATCTTTTGGAAAGCCAGCAAATCTCGGTGTATAGTAGCAAGCGATTGAATTTTTCATTGTTTTTCTTACACAGATGTCTGAATAATCAATTGTAGTGAGCATTACTGTGAATTTTGTTCTCAGCAGATATGGCATATTGCAATGATTGATGCAAACGGTCGCTGAGATTTTTTCCTACTAAATGCTGTCTGTGAATCACGCAGTGAACAGCTAAAATATCTGATGCATCCCTTTGCAAAAGGGTGATAAACCCACCATTGCAGGAGCCTATCAGTGGCAATGAACATATTATTCGAAAGAGGAGTGTTTTTCTCTTTAAAATAATCTTTGACAGTATTAAAAATAGATTTAACTTTGATATCTACAATCAAGCTTTTTGCAAAAAGCATCTCTTGAATAATTTTTCTTACCTTTTCAAACCGGACCTATGCCTACAGTAAAGCCAACATTACATGGCAAGGTTGATTCATCAACTTGAAGGAAAAATTCGTTGGTTATCACAAGTTTGCATAAAGAAATTTCCACGTCTTCAACCATCTCATCATTTCGTGCCCGCACTGTATTTTTGCTTATGGAATATATTTTAATTACATTGGATGCGGTTGGATGGTGTAAAACAGTTTCTAAAACTTCCGTGACAACCGACAGTATCAACTCAGCTCTGATGGTATGAGCTTTAACAGATTTAACAATATATTTTGATATATTATAAGAAGCTATCAAACCATCACCCCATTTTTGTGATGAGGTTGCTAGTAACCCTGAGACCGAAGGTGCCTTCTGTAACGAGAAAAATGACAAATCTTTATTTTGTTTGTCAGGATGAGTTTTTTGCAAATGCTCCTGCTAACGGTAAGACTTCACTACCTCATTAGATAAAACTTTATTATAAAGTAAACGCATGGGGTGTTGAGAATTCAACAGTGATTGAACAAATTCCAACCTTAAGTACGATTCACTGTATTGATGACACTTGCTTGTTAACCGACATTGTTGGTGGCAGCAAAATACAAGAAAATCAATTATTTCTCAAAATTAATAAATAATTTATGATAAAGAACTATTTCGAGCACGTACCTTTCCAAATAAACTATAAGATCTAATCGAAACTGGGGAAAAATCTGTAAGGAAGGTAACGAAAACCATTATAAGAAACACGGGTCAAATCAAACATTCATACTGAAAGCGCATGCACTTCAATTTCCACCAAATGACTTGAATGAGTCAAAGGCAAAAACTACTGACTCATGCGCTGAGCTGTGTTGGTTCAGATCGGAGAATAGGTGTCGTATGAGTTCGTTTTATTGCTGGTACAAATGGTGTATTGGATAATCTTTAATAAACTTACCGATGCGTTTTGACTTTGGTACTCTTTTTTCTTTAATATTAATTTTAGATAAATTTTATTTATTAAATAAATCTTAATTAATAATTTTAGTTGTAAGTTTTAAAAATAAATTTGAGTGACAAACATACTCATCGCCCCCCTACCACCCAAAACAAGTTCACCGCCCCTCAGTATACTCTCACCGCCCCCAGGGGGGTGGTATCGCCCCCGTTGAGAACCAATGAACTAGAATAATGAGTAGACTATCGAGAAAATATAGTGACGGATAAAACCGTTAGGATTGTATAGGGGTCTAGGAGTTAGTCTCGTACCAGGAATATCTCAGCTTCGAATTTCTGTTCTATTTGTCTTTCTTATGCTGTTGGTCCACCTATATGATGCCCACGATTAAGTGATTATTATAAAAATTAGTACTTTAAGCATTACACGTTTTTTTTTCGGGGGGAGGAAAATAAAATGACGAAATATGTCTTTTTTGACGCAATTAGCCTCTTTTAAGAATTTACGAGAGTTATTTTGTCACTTCAATGCAATTTTTGCCCAGAGCTTAAGCCAGGAATCGGTTTCGTTAGAAACGATGAAAGTGTCATGATATTTGAACACCCAATTTTCAAAGTGTGCATTCAAGTTTTCTTTTTATATGTATTTTATTCCATTTAATGCGTACAAAGAATAATTTAATAGTATTTTTTTCTTTAAGTTTGAACTCTCATAACATATCCATTTTTTAAATTAAAGTTATGAGCAACCTTAAGGAAGTTTAGTTTAAAACAAATAAAAGCATTTGCTTAGTTCATTTATTTATAAACCCAAATAGCACAAAAAATGAAAGAATTTCAAAGCTTTTTAAAAACAAAATTTTGTAGTGTTCATGTTTTATTTTAATATCCATTTAGCTCACATAGTATCTAAAACAAGAAAACAAAATTTTCTAAAAAAATCCCATTTATAAAGACGCACTCAAAAAGTATTTCTTTTTTGTAGAAAAGCAAATTAATTCGTTTTAGATTGTAAAATAATAAAACAAAATCTCGACAGTAGATATTCTGACAAGCTACTTATGTTTGGGTACCCGTTTTTTTTTCTATTATGCAAATTTTTTTCGTCCGAAGTTTGTTGAGTTTGAATCATTATAAAGTATTTTCATTAAGTTCGACAATTCGTGTCGAGGTGGATTTATTTAGTTAAAGTTATTGGTTCTATAGTTAAAATGGATTTCAGCTTTAATGTAGCAAATATATGTATTTGTTTATTATTGTATTAATTTCTATATATGAACTCATAATTTCAATAAAATAAATTTTAAACCTAAATAAATAAACAAAACAAGAATTTAGCATTTTACAATATTCATTTAATTCGATTACTTTAAAAAATATCCTAAAATAATAAAGGTGTATTTTGGTTTTTTCACCTTTTTATGTTTGAAAAAAAACTTACTATCGTAGATCACAAATTCTGAAATTTCAATGGCTTCAGTTTTCCTCAAAATCAGTAAAATCGATATGCAACCAAAAAGTGCACGGAATGCATTGAATTTAAATCAGTTTTGAATAAAAGGTAGACAACGAAAATAAATTCTGCATAATGATTCGTTCCTATAGAAGGCTGAATGCTGATGAAGGAAATATAAAAATAAACATCATAATGTAAATAAAGATAATTTAATATTTTTTTATGATCTTTTGTCTGGACTTTTAGATGGAATAAAGCAAAAGTGAATCAAACATAAATTGTTACAAAAGTAATTCATAATGAGTATATTTTATTTTTTTTTATTTTGTAACCGTCTTTGAACAGCTGAACCAATTTTGGGGTTTGCGACTACTTATGCTCAACTCCCTACCCTTGCATTTTTTAACCCAACGCAGAAGACAAGGGAACTCCTAGATCAAGTATTGGGAGAAATTTGCCTTCGTGGAGTACTTTTCGATGCAACTAAGCCGAATTTGCGTTACATGGAGAGGAAGAACACGAGAACCTCCCATGGTTAGCTTGACGGCAAAGGGAATCTAACCCATGATCCGTCTACAACTAAAGATATTTCACGTCAGCACTGTTACCGGTGCAAGCTGGATGCGGATTCATTTCGACCAGCCTTCGTTGGGATTCGAACTCGGTTCACCTCATTGGAAGATGACCGCTTTGTCCCTTCAGCCATCGCGGCTCAAAAGTATAGAGAAGAATTTTGGAAATTATATGCCATGTTATATAACGTTTCTTTTTCATTATTATTATGCATAACTATAATAACGTTAGTACAAAATTATTATAGTTTTGCATAGTTTCTTCACAAGGTAGCAATATTATTCCGTATTTATTAAGCAAAGAGAGCATTAAATATTCTGATCAGTTTAATAATATCGTGTTTTCAGAAGTCATTTGCTTCTATGAAATTGAAAGCATAATTAAACTAAAACTATTCACTATTCTTATGGAGTTATTCTTATAGGATATTCTTATAGAGTTTTTATTGAATTTAGGCATTTTGTTATTTTATAACTATATAACTAGGTTATTCTTCTGCACGTGCAACACAACCAGATGTATGCTATAAACTTCAAAGCTTTCCTATTAATAGAATAATTTTTTATAAATGATTTTTGATAATTTATACGAAGTTATTATGATCGTTTTGTTAAACAGTTTAAAAATATCTAATAAATGCCTGACAATAATTTATTTTGAAATGTGAACTCGTGACGTTGAATTGTTGTTTTGAATAGATACAAAATATTTTTTTTTAAAATTGAAGAAAAAAAAATCTGTAAAATCAACTCTAATTTAAGATTATCATTTACGTGGAATAGAACTAATTATAATTTGGCAACCATTCCGAAAAATATTCGTCATAAAGTGCAAATGTTGGTAGCTATGGTTAACGTTCTTTGTTTATTTACATATTTAGTATAAATTTCAATAGGTAGTTTCTAAATGTAATTGTAGAAACAAGGTTTCATATTACAAATACATTTATTAGCATCAGCAAATTTAAAATAAAATTTAGCTAAAAATTTCAAAATTTATCTTTCAATAGCTTTTTTTAAACGACCGAAATGTCAAAAAAATAAACATTGTCGAATTTTAGAATTCCGTCTTTAATAACTGGAGTTTCAAAGGATTCTCATCCTGAAATATGAACTCGGGTCATTGTATTTTTATGAATGGATAAAAAAATGGTTTTATTCATAATTATAGAAAAGATTCTGTAAAAATAAGTGTAGTTTATGATTATCCCTGACATGGAATCGAAATAATTGTAATTTTGCTTCCTCTAATAAAAATATTCGTCATAAAGTACAAATGTTCGCAGTCATGGTTAAAGTTTTTAGTGTAATTTTATACATGGTATAAATTTTAATGAAAAATTCTATTTATAAATGTTTGAACAAGATTTTACATTACAAATTTAAAATAAAATTTAGATCTAAATTTTAAAAATCCGACTTAAAAAAACTATTTTTAAACAGCTGAGTAGGACAGGGAAATAAACTGCATGAAAGCTTACAATCCCTTCTTTAATAACTGGAGATTCATGTTGAAATATGAGCTTGTGTCGAGATTTAAAAATGGGTACTCATGTTGTTTATCAGGTTTAAGCTTTTTTCCACCCATAAGAAGACAGTAGGTAGTTTTCCAAACGAATATTTCTCAGATTGTAATATTTCACCAAATTTTAGTTCACTCTTCTGTCAGAAAATATCACGCTATACGTTTGTTTATGTACTTGGAATACTATTAAAGATTTGGAAGTATTTCTACCTTTCTTCACTTTAATAAAATAGCACAAATCTTTTCCGATGTTTTTGTTCAGTGTCTTACATAAAGTAGGTTGGCTGACATACCGTCTTAACATTCGTTTCATTTTTTAAAATATTTTTATGATGTCATTATAGATATAACATATTTCTTAGATTTTAAACTTCGCAAATTTGTTTTTAATCCTCTAATTTTTCGATTTTTTTTTGTTCAAAAAACACTCAATATCAATCAATATCCTTTTTTAAAAAACTTTTTTTTTCAGAAGCAAACATTCTGAACTTGTTAAACTTGAACACGTTTACATGTAACGTATTTGTATGTTTTACATTATAAATTTGTTCTTGCTCTTCAATGTAATACTTAGAATACAATTGAAGATTTAGAAATACATCTACCTTTATCCCCTTTAGATGGAGACTTTAGTTTTTTTGGTATATTTATTAACTGTTATGTATATTTGAAATAAGTCGACTGTTGTACGTTCTTAATACATGGAATATTTTCTAAAATACTCTGTAATAGTTTTCATACAAGAAATGGATTCTATAAATAGCATTCAGTCTGCTATCCAGTGAACAGATTTCTCCTAGGATTGTAACACACTCCTAGTAAGTTGTACTCCCAGGAATGTAACACATTGTTTTCCATTTGACAATAACATAATGACGAAAACGAAAAAACAATATACGATTTGGGCCCCTATTCAGTGTCAGAAGCAATTAATATGACAGCAACGAGGAGATAGCAAAAATTAAGCATTCGAGGAAATTTATCGATGAAACTCTTAAAGAATGTGAGCTGCATTGTGGGAACCAAAATACATTCAAAGAAATTCCAATAATCCAAAAGGCATAGTTGCCACATCTTGTTCAAATCATCAAGATGACCGGGAATTTGGCTCTAAGTTTTAACCAGATCTACTGCATGAAAAAAAAAACATTTTTACCACCTAAATCCTGAATAACAACTTTAATAAGGGGTAATGGTCTGTTTTGTGACCTCGTTTAATTGACGTTAGTCTTCACAAGGTCCCCAAAACCCAGATTTATGGGGAGCCATATGAAGAGAACTTGACCAAAAATGTGATCTACTTTTAACAGGACTTTCTCTTCGGTGTTCTACAGATCCTTTGTTGCAACATAAATTCGAATTCTCGACTTGCAATTTTTAATTTTTCGGTATGCGATCCTGAATGCTGGCCAAAAAAAGAAAAGAAAAGAAAGCAGCTGAACTAGTAGTTCCTTGCTGAAGACTATTTTTTTGTAATGCTGAAGACCTTTCAATGACAAAAAACTGCTGTATCAAATTAAAATTGGTGTCAAGCCTTCCAACAGTTGTATATATTTATCTAGAAAATCTTCAAAGACTTTCATAGGATTATAATCTAATTTAGACATTTAGCAGTAGAGCTTTCATTAATCCAATATATAAATTGAAACAGTGCGAAATATTGGCTCCAAGTATTGATTTTTAACTTTCGCCCCGTAAGATGTCCAAGAAAACTGACGTCGTAAACTTAAATCCGAAGTTAATAGTTTTCACCGTTAATTTGAGCCGGTGTTCTATTAGCTGGGGCTAAGACTTTAATCAAGCTACGTCAAGTGCGGTATTTGCTAGGTGAAGAAATGAAAGGAATGGTGAGAATCCCTGCTGAAAACTTTTAGCTGTCATAAAACTACAAAGAAGCGTTAAACATTTGGGAAGCATCCGAGTCACCACTTTAGGTGATAGGTTCAATCATGCAGCTATATTTCTGCAAATCATTAGGACTCATGAAAGATAAATTATTTAATAAATCCAAAATCACTAATTTGAATTTGATAAATTTAAATTACGCAAATCTAGATCTTTAAATCAGAAGAAAAAGTATATCTTGTTCACATTTATTAAAAGTAGCTTTTTAATAAGCTCTTTGTACAGTGCTTGTAGAGATGAAAAGAAATACTGATTGAGTAAATGAGTAAAAGAGACGTTAATCAAACTTTAGGTTCTATGAATTTTAATAATATACTCTCATATTTAAATTAAATAAATCTGATAATCGAGTTTTATTCAAACAATGTTATTTTCTTTTTACACATATTCTGCATTGAGCGATGCATTAAAAATATTATTTGAAGAAAATTGCTTCGACTGAATAAATGTAATTTTGAAATATCTAGATCATATTTTTTTACAAATTACTGTAGAAAAAACAATATTTTATGTTTTACGAACTATTAAGTCTTGATGAAAAATAATTAAGAATTTGTGTAAAACCATAATAGTATTTTATGCATATGCTAATTGAGTAGAAGAGGCGTGCCAGCTAAACCGCAAATAAGTGCACAGCCTCCAAAATTCAAGTTCCTTAAATGCTGCAGAATTTTACAGGTTCCTCGGGAACTTGAAACGGCTTACGAATTTTATTTGTTATAGTTCATTTACGTCGTGCTAGGCCTGCACAATGGGCTATTGGCGACGGTCTGGAAAACATCCCTGAGGATGATCCGAAGACATGCCATCACAATTTTGATCCTCTGCAGAGGGAATGGCACCCCCGCTTCGGTAGCCCGACGACCTACACGCGAAGTCGAGCACTTTACGGTAGCTCAGTTTAACGAGGACCAATACCGCGCACCCTTGGTCCCTGCGCAGACTGATCCAAGTGGTTACCCACCCACACACTGACCGCAGCCAGTGATGCTTGACTTCGGTGATCTGCTGAGAACCGTGTCTTAACGGTCAGTCCACTGCGGGACTACGAACTTTAGAAAGCAGAATAAGTGAATATAGGTAATCTGAGCTTGAGACAATCATGTTAAGGCTTTTTTGAATAGCTAATGAAATCTAAATTGTTAGCGGGTTTGAGCAAATTGCAATATTTTAATGGTTTGATCTGTAATAAAAAGCTTCTTCAATTGATAATATTAAACATCAAACATTCTTATAACACATTAATCAAAATTGAAGCTCCATGAATTTTAATTATATACTGTAATATTTAAATTACATAAATCTGATAATCAAGTTTTATTCAAACATTTTTATTCTCTTTTTACATATCTTCTACATTGAGTGATACATTAAAATATTATCTGAAGAAAATTGTTCCGACTAAATTAATGTAGGTAAGTAGGTAGATATTTTATTTACGTCGCACTAGAGCTGCACAGTGGTGACGGTCAGGGAAACATCCCCGAGGATGAGTCGAAGACATGTCATCACAATTTCTACTCTCTGCAGCAGGGATGGCTCCTCTGATTTGGTTGCCCGACGATATGGGCGTGAAGTCGATCACTTTACTGTAGAACCGTTTAACGAGGACCGATACCGAGCACAATCGGTTCCTACACACTGTGGGCCAGAAGACTATGATCTTTGGCCAAAAGTGAAAAATTACTTTTTCAACTAAAATATGTGTGGGCAATTTTAATATATCCCAAATTACGTATTCAAAATCATTCCAAACATTATAATTTAGTTTTTGGACCGACGAGAGAGCAATTTAATGAAAAATATGTTAACAAAAACTTTTTTTAATGTAACTTTTAAATTTTTATTTCAGAAATGTATGGAAATTTCACCTTACTGTTACATTTTTATCAGAGTAATTAGTGTTATATTACAGTAAAATTTTTCCATTTGTTGGATTAGTTAATACTATTGACAAACTTATAGTTTATATCTGATCATTTGACATTTTACAATGTTTGAATGACTTTCGAAAATTAGATCCAAAAAGTTCTACGAGGTAATTAGCTGATCTTTTTTTGTTGTTTTCTTTGATGTTTCATCTTTTGAAAAAGCCTGCCCCGTTTTGCCCGCATTGCAAAGGTGGACTAAATATACCGAAAAACAAAAATCATGTGTTTCTTTTTCATGCTTCCGCGTTATTTTGTATTAATATTCCTATAAAATGTTATTATTGTTCTAAATGAAGTTTATTTATTGTGAAAATCACATCATACCATCTGAAATATTTGTTTTACACAATAGTTCCTGAAAAACTTGCTGCCTGTCTCAATATCAATAAGAAATTATTGTGCCATTTGAAAAACATTTTAGTGGCTCTATCTTGTCATTTTCCCATTAATCCAGATTCCTTTGAACGATATTGTTTAGCAACTGTTAAGCTTTATGATTTTGAATATCCATGGCTTCCAATGCAGCTACATTGCACAAAATTTTTATACACAGTAGTGAAGTCATTCGATCATGTTCATTGCCAATTGGTGTACTAGCAGAAGAAGCCTCAGAGGGAAATAATAAAAACTACAAAAGTTTCAGAGCGCATTGTAGTAGACAATGTAGTCGTCATGCAACACTACAAGATATTTTTTATCGTGCAATGGATTGTTCAGACCCCATTTTATCCAGTATGGATTTGCAAGAGCAAGCATCAAAGCAAAAAAAAGAAGGAAAAAAAAAAAAGAAACGAATTTTTTTTCTGCTGAGGTCATAGCTGTATTGGATTTGCCTAAAATTCCACAAACAAATTGCGATACAGAATTACAAGATGGAGATGGATTTGAAAATTGGACGGAATCAACTCTTTCAACGGGATATTCAGATAATATAGAAAAGGAAGATGACGAAGGAAGACTGAACGAAGACTGACGACTGAAGAGGAAGATGACGAGGATTGCATATTGATTAGTTAAACATCGAATTATAATCACAATTTTCTTTTATTCTTGATTACAAAAACAGTTAAATATTTCATTTTTTATGTTAAATAATCAACGAGAAAAAAACTTATTGATTATGTTGTCTAATTTTTTATATATTAATAAAAAATTAATATAAAATGTTTTAAACGATTGTTATTAAAGATATTACATCGGAAATATAATTTGCTTCTCATTTTTAATATAAAATTACGAAAATTATTATATTTTCGTTGCTATATTTAATTATTTAAACATACTATAATATTTTTTTACTTTTCCGCCGCCATTTTTTTGGGGTATTTTTAGTGTATTTCAAAATTTCAGCAATGAATTCAATTAACCTGGCCATAAAAACCCCAAATTTTGAAGCAAATTTTACCAAAATACTAATTTTGGCCACGAAGCATTGGATGCTGGCCCACTGTGCTAGGTAGGCTGATCAAAGTGGTCAACCACCCGTTTACTGAGAACAGTCAGTGATGCTTGACTTCGGTGCTCTACTGAGAATCGTGTCTTAACGGTCAGTCCACTGCTGGGCCTAAATAAATGTTCTTACTTTTCAAATATCTTGATCTTATTTTGCTTGAAATTGCCATAGAAAAACAATATTTTATAAAATGTTAAGATTTTATACAAAAAAAATAGCTAAAAATATGAATTATAAATAATTAAGAATTTGTGTAAAACCATAATAGTGTTTTATGTTTATGTTAATTGAGTAGAAGATAACAACCAGTTAAGCTGTAAATAAGTTCACAGCTTCCGAAATCGATGCTCCTTAAATGCTGCAAAATCTCACAGGTTCCACGGGAAATTAAAACGACTTATGAACCTTGGAAAGCAGAATAAATTAATAATGTAGGTAATCTAAGCTTGAAGCAATCATGTTGAGGCTTTCTTGAATAGCTAATGAAATCTAAATTGTTAGCGGGTTTGAGCAAATTACAATATTTTAATGGTTTGATCTGTAATTAAAAGCTTATTCTATTGATAATATTAAACATTAAACTTTCTTACAGCACATCAATCAAATTTTAAGTTCTATCAATTTTAATTATAAACTCTAATATTTAAATTATTAATAAATCTGATAATCAAGTTTTTTTACTCTCTTTTTACAAATCTTCTGCAATGAGCAATGCATTAAAAATATTATTGGAAGAAAATTGTTACGACTGAATAAATGTACTTACTTTTCAAATATCTAGATCTTATTTTATTGGAAATTACTATGGAAAAAACAATATTTTATATTTTATGAAACATTGAGATTTGATAAAAAAAATAGCTAAAATATGAAATATAATTAAGAATTTGTGTTAAACCATTATAGTATTTTATGTTTAAGAAAAATTCTCGTCTCAGTATAACTTTTTTTTGAAAAAAACACCCTCTAATAAACCTAGTTCCTAATTTTACAAAAACAAAAGGGCAAGATTTTTTCAATTGTCTACAACGTTAAAAGTAAAGTTCCAAACTTTTAGATAAATAAAATTACATAATAATAACCATTTTTTACTTCACTAACATTTAGTATTCCGCAATAAATTGAACTGATTATTGTGAGAAATGTTTCTCTCAACTCAAATTTTTTACACGTGTTCTACTCAAGATAAATTTAGCAAAAATGATTTTTACATATGGATTAGTTTTTGAATAATTTAGATTAGCATAATTTCACCTTTTTTATTATTTTTGAATTCATTTAGTCATTTAAAATTATACTTACATTTAATCAAGCTGAATCCTAGTTTTCATAATTCAAAAAAATGCAGTTATCTTTTATCAGATAAAAATGAGGATTAGTGAAAACTCTAACGTGTTTGTTTATAAATTCAGTAAAATTCTAAGAGACATATTTTTTTTACCTATTGTTCAGTGATGAACCATTTTTAAAAGTCAACTTACGATTTTAATAAATTTGAAATATTAAAATGAAGACACTTAAAAACCTCCGTTTCTGTTTCATGAAAGTGGTGACAAAGTTTAAGTAACTGTTTAAGTAAAACATCAGAGATAATTAAAACAATTTCTTCACTAATGTTAGATATCATCTTTATGAAACGATTTCCTGTAAAGTTACCATTTACCTTGAAAACTGGCTAAATAAAATAATAGCAATGGGAGTTATATGTTTCATCTGTGACTCATTGGTATGGCGGAAAAAATAATTACTCTTTCGAATATGAAAAATAAAAAATTATAAAGCAAAAATTTGCGAATTTGGATTACAACATTGATTAAATTTTTTGGAAGATTGAAAATGGATTGCAGAAAAGAGATATAGAATAGCTGAATTAAAAGAAAATTGTGCAAATATTAATAATGGATGAAAAAATTTTAAAGTGAAGGCCAATTAAATTTCTTGGGAATATTATTGCTCTTAGCAAGCTATCACGTTGATGATTCTTCCTATTTATGCTAAAATATGTAATTTAAATCGTTTATAAATTCAGACATAAAAAAAACAACT
The DNA here is from genome assembly GCF_043381705.1 of Parasteatoda tepidariorum. NCBI lineage: Eukaryota > Metazoa > Arthropoda > Arachnida > Araneae > Theridiidae > Parasteatoda > Parasteatoda tepidariorum. The sequence continues at coordinate 41,499,679 of NC_092206.1, forward strand.
TTTTATCTTGTGAAGTATCTGTGGTTACTTATGTTTAAACAAAAAAGGAAACCACATGAAGAAAAAAGGATTAAAATTGTGTGTTCGACAGCAGAAGAGCTCAAATTGACTATATCGTACCCAGTAAAAGCTGAGAAACATACTTTGAGGTAAGATATTTAAGTGGTGTCATATACTATGTCCGAAAAGAAAAAACCACAATGAAAACTTGTGGTCACAAGACTGAAGTAAACCTAAATAATTCAACCCATTGAAAAAGATTATAGTTATACGTTGAAGTCACATTGATATTGCCGGTAGTTGTCAATTCATTGTCGCAGAAATCTGAATTAGCTTCTTCTCTTAAAAAATGCTTTAAGATTCTAAATTAGCTCTGACACTAGTGTCATAAATACTCTTGTCTTACGAGTTGAGTAAATAGAATACTAGTTGTGAAACAACAGACTTCCTGATTCTGGTACATCAAAGTTAAATGCTTTATGCTTCTAAATTTGTGGTGGGCCAATCCTTTTTGACTATTCATTTTCATATAATCGTATTTATTACTTAAACACCTTACGTACATATTTTTATTTCTTTTAACACAAAAATAAGAACTGGGCTACTTAAATTTTTTTTTCATGAAGTAAGCTAAGTTTTTATTCATTGAAACATAATCAACCTGAATTAAATAAAATTTTTCATTTTTCCCCATTCATTTCATCTTTTTTCTTCATTAATGTAATACTTTGTTATTTATAAGGTGCTCTTTAAATGAGGCATGTTTTCTTCTGTAAAAAGAAAATGTAGTGCTGCCATCTGTAACGAGGTAAGTTAAATAATTCTCGATTTAAGTTTTAAAAAAAAACAATTAGCATTAAGAAACGATAGCTATGAACATTTTTTAGGAGAAAGTACACTTTCAAAGTGTAATTCCTGTGACTGCAGAATTTGATAGAAAACTATATAATCTATTTTCTTTCTGATGAAAAAAAAGAAAACATCTACTAATTTTAATCTAACCTTATTTAGTTTTCAACTATTTTCCCCCTGCTTCGTTACAAGGAATAATTGTGTTGATAAAAATTTCTTTTTGCAAATAATAATTGCTATTAAGTTTTAAAGTTTGTTTCATTCCTGCTTGCAGCCAAAATAACAGAAAAATGTAGAAGTGGTTTGTTAGTTCCTTTATCCCTTATAATGAGCCTGAACAAAAATGTTGATCCACTCTAGTATTCAATGGCTCAAGACTCTGAAAAAAAGGATATGGGTAGTAAGTTTCTTATTTTAATACCCCGAAGAGTGCACCATTATAAGTAAATACTAATTTACACCAGTACATATTAGTAAGATTTTCTTTCATAATTGTTTCTCTTTTTTAGACGTAGACATAGCTAATAGCGCGTGTTAGCTTGATTTCCAAGAGAAAATAATATTGTTTTAGTTTGGTTAAGTATAATCATTTTCACCTTTGGTAATATTAAACAGTACTAAATACCATCCGATTATTATCTTTCTTGGGTATGGTATAGCTGAATGATGTTTTCCATTTGAAAAATTTACAGCAATTAAATTCGGTAAAAGACAGATAGGACAAAACCATGTTAAAAATTACAAACACTATGTCATAAAAAGCACTCACAACATAAACATATTCTAAAACATTATCACATTAAAATTATAAACATATTCTTAAAAAGTGTAACTTCAGCAGTATGTTAATATTAATTACGTAATAATAGCCATAAATGTGCTGAAGTAATACAGGCATTTTAACTAAACGCATGACATTTGAGCATTGATGCATTAAGGACAACCTTTCTTACAACAATATACTTTCTAAAATTTGTTTCAATCTGAAAATCAGTTTATACTAGTTGAATTATTTTGTTGAGTTTAATTATACAAGATCGTAAGGGGAAGTTTTTTTTCATAGAACTTGAGTTAGAACTTTATAGTTGCTCGAGATAAAAGCTTTATTTAAAGGAAATAAGTAATTTATTCCAAAGCAACAAATCTTTAATCCTTCTTAAAGCGATATATTTTCTAAAAATTTTTTCTGTCTAAAATTGTTTTTTTAATTGAATTATTTGTTGAGTTTAATTACATAAGGTGCCAAAAATGACATAGTACTTTACAGTTTTTTTTTCTTCGTTTCAACGATATAATTGCTTGAGATAAAAGAAACCTATACTTTATTCCAAAACAACAAATCTTTAATGTTTGAATGTTTTTGTAGTGTAATAGTTTTGAAACGAGTGAAGTTAAACATTTTGGTTTGGTTATTTTAAATATAAAAATTTCTTGCATATTTCGATTTATTATCAAAATTTCTACCAAGTAAAATAAATTTTGCTTCGTTTAATTCAAATTCTTAAACAAATTCAATAGTCTTTCACTTAGACTAGTAAGTTTGCTAATTTACTTTTTAGCTCAATAACCATTCTAATAGTCAATGCTTAGTTTGATAATATATTTAAAATGAATATTATCCATGATTTTAAACGGAACACAATCTATACAATAATATATGTGGCTATTTTTGATGAATAAAACAATTTACAAAAATATTTAATCAATTTTATTTTAAGACCAGATAAGAAAAAGAATTAATTAAGTTATACGTAATTTTAGTTGCTTTTCAATTCTCATTTATAAATGAAATCGGTTTATCATGAAAAGGTATATTTTCTTAAATCACATGAAATTTTATATAAAATTTGAAAAAAGGTACATTTAGAAGAGAAACGGTAATCTAAAGAAGCTTCAGTTTAAATATAGCTACTATTTTTTTGAAATTTGATAAGGGCTTTGTGAATATTTTAATATCATTGAAGCTTTATATTAATCTTATCACGTTTCAAAAATCCATATCTCAGAAAATGTAAAAAGAAACCATTTTTTAAGAATCAAGTTACAACCTATGATTTTGAAGATAAATATCCAAAAAAGGTTGAAATGCATTCGACGTATGAACTCATTCTGAATATTTTATACTTAAAAGCTATTTTTATTAAAAGTTAAAAATATAATGCACATATGAAATTCCTTTAAAAACATTTTGCATTGGAAGTCTATATTTTATGTATATAAATAGATTCTTTGATAGCAGATCTGAGTTTCTTTCATTTTCATAAGCATAGTTGTTTCTTTCCGTTGTATCTGTACAAGTACAGTACAATATTTCCCAATTTTTGATTAATAGCAGCTTATTTTTAATTAGTTTTAGGTCATATTTTCAAACTAAAAGTAGCCTTTCATATCATTGCTTAAGCTCATAAATTTAAAAAAAAAATAGAGAAAACTCTCAACCGAAATGAAAATTTAATTCAAAGAATAATGTTTATATTACTTAAAAGCTAAATATCTGTTGAGAAGTCAGGGTAAGTTCTGTAGTGAAGTATGACAGATAATGAATTGAATTTTCAAATAAAAAAATAAAAAAATAGGGAGATAGACGTTTAGACACTATAAACAAGTACCGTCATCAGTACAGACTAATTTAGCACAGCTAGTTATGTTAATACACACTGATCAATGAATTAAAAATTTTAGATATGAATTTTATTGGAACTATTTTTACACTGATAACAGCCTAAATTCATATAAGCTTTGCTTCTACAAGCTTTTGGAGTGCATTTATGACCAGAGAATACCTTGCTTTTGTTGCGTGGAGCAAAAAATTTAGTCAATTTGATGGAAGAAAAGATTATTTATGCCGAATGTGCCTTAAAATCATAATGTTCTAACCATGTTTATTGGGTTAAGATTTGAGCTTTGCGATGGTAATAGAATGTGTTGGAACACATATACATGTTCAATGATTCTATTTTCAACGATTCTGATACTGTGTATAATATATATCTTTTATAAGGATTTTTTTCTCCCACATCAAACTAAAATTAATTAATTAAATTTAATTAAGGAATTAATATTTGAAAAAATTGTATTAACATCAAGTGTCATAAATTAAAAATTTTAAAAAATTTATTTGAACGTGAGTGGAGAAATAAAAAGTATTTTATTAACGATTGAAAATTTGAACAAGATATATAAATATATATCGAGAGAGCATAAACTAATAGTCGGAATTAAAAAGGAAAAGTAAGATGGGTATATTACGATTAATATTAAAAAAATAATTTAAAGAACAGATCGATGTTCATTGAACTATTTTTAGACGCTTCTGGCGCTTTCTATATTTGCATAATTGCCCGTGAATTTTACGTTATTTTTGAAGTTCAAAAAGTAACTCTAAAGTATGTGCTTGATTTGATCAGGTATTGCACGGTATTTTCAAAGGTATTGCACGGTTTTTTTTTTGTTTTTCCCCTGGAAATACCATAAATACCTCCATGCTACACTTAGAAAAATATTTTAGCAAAATAAACGCACTTATTTGCAGCCAAAATAACAGAAAAA
>NC_092206.1:41504101-41523148 GCF_043381705.1 Parasteatoda tepidariorum
TATATATATATAATTATTTTGTAAACTTTTCCCTTATGGATGTGCTAGCAGCTTACAGAAAATTCTTGTTTACAAAATTATAGTCCCATTTACGACACATTTAGTAAAATATAGAAAACTGAAGAGTAAATTTAGCCAACTAAATTGTTTTCAATCTATGCTCTAAGGTATCATAACGAAGTAATCAAATTTATACCATTTCAATCTATATTATGAAACCATATTTTATTGTCAATCATACCAAAATTATTGCCAAAGCTCTTCGCTAAAATTACCGATCTTTCTAGTGTTTTCACAGAGTCACTGACGCAATAAATTTAATCATTTTAAGAGAGTTTTAATCATAATTTTTTTCTCAGTGCAGCAAAATATGCCCCACTTAATGATGCTCTTGAACGGTAGTGAATATTTAGTATAAAAATATTACAAGTTTCGTATTTATTGGCCTAGTACGTGTAGTTATTATAGCATGTGAAGGAGGAAAAAAATTGAGCTACATTATCCAAATTCATACCTACTCCATTTTACCATTTAATTGTAGAAAATTTATATTAATTTTATAACTAAATTTCATAAGCGTTTCGATTTTTTGTAATACAAATTTTTAAATAGTTAGTTATAACTACTTTTTAGCAATTATTGCAAATTGAATTTTGAAGTTTCATTTTTAATACTATTATTTAATTGGTAATATTAAAATCTTAAAAGTAAGTTAAGATTTATTTTTAAAAAGTAAGCTAAGATTTATTTTTTATAAAATATTTCTCTTTGAAGATACAGTAACTTCATCTTAAAACATATTATACTTTAATTCTCTAAAATTTACTCATCTTATCTTTTTTTAACCGCAAAAATTTATTTATACAGACTGAAAAATGAATCGAAATGCCTATAGTCAAATATATGTGACTGCTGTTTCAATAGAAATTGGGAATATCTTTTTTCTGTTTGAAGCAACATTCAAGCTTTAGAAATTTGAAGGAGGCATTTGTAACACTTAGAAAACTAAAGAAATAACGAATAAGTAAAATAACTATTTACAAAAAAATAAAATACTGTGGTAAATAAAAAATAATGTATTTTTCTTAAATTCAATTTATATGGTGGTATATTGTATTATCGCATAAAGTAAAAATTTGTAGAATAAATTGTCTTGAAAGCAAGGAGTTGACATAATCTTCAGATACAAAGAAAACTAACAGAACTCCAGAACTCGCATCTAGATCATATATGCAAGTAAGCACTTCCTCGAAAATAGTTATTGAATAAATATTTTTCTCGATTCTCTTTCGATTGAAAATAAAAATTTTTTTAATTGGAAAATCTTTATTCAAATCAAAAGAATACTTCAATATTCGTCGAAATTCTTAACAAATAAATTTCTTTCTTATGTAACAAAACAAAAATGGCTTTCAATAATACTGCTAATATTTTCAAAAGGGACGAGTTTGTCTACAAATTATTTAGTAAACTAATATTTTTTGAAGAAAACTCGAAAAGAAACATCTTTGTCATAAAAATTACGAATGTCTTAAAATGGAGGGGAAAAATCTGTTTTTCACTTCAAAAGTATTATTTATCATCATGGAAATAAACATCTATTCTAATGCAATATTTATTTATTGTATACGGTTTCTTTTATACTTAAAATATTTGCATTTTAAATTTTAGGGATTTGCATCGGAAATATTTATTAAAATATTTTCGTGAAAAAATATTTAAATAATTATTTATAAAATAATGATAATAATATGAAAGTAAATAATTATCCATGATTTTAATTTTTTAATAAGCGCACGTGAAGAAAAAAATTCTAGTAAAGACTGCATGTTAAAATTTCTGGTTAAAAAACAACAACATAATTCTGGTAAATGAAACCAAAATATGTTCATATAAGATTGTATTCAAGCCAATCATTTTGTAGTTCTTTCTTTCATATGGCAACTGTTTATGAACAATTCTGGCTTTTAAAATAATAGTTCATATTATCTCTCATTGAGTAAAAAATACAAGTACAAAAAGTAATTTTAACCGAATAAATGATTTTTATACTATGCTTAATGGTATCATGAAAAAAATTACTAAATTTTTGCCAAATTTTATCACACATTAGGAAACTAAATTTTATATCTAATTTTAAAAAAATTATTACCACACTACTTCGGTAAAAAGTACTCTCTTTTTTGATGCTCCTAGAGAGCCTAAAACATGGAAAATTTACCATATTTTGGTAGTTTCGCTCATACATTTTCTCGGAATATTAGTCCCGAATTTCAACTAGATAGAGTCTTGATCTTTCGACATTAATTAAGACAGTAAAAAAAAAATTTGGTTTAATTTTAAAAAAAATGAGGTTAATATATAAATAGTATTTCATAAAAGCCGCTCGAAATGTATGTTCTTAGAACCCTTAAAAAATGATACCAAAAACCGTTACAAACTCGTGGTCTCAAGTATATATTCAAGAAAGAAAAAAAAATTGTACTAATCCAGCCAAATTCCACTGAAAAATATGGGGTTGAAAATTTTAAAACCAGTTTGATTGAAAATGAAAAGATCGATAAAATGTAAAATGGTTATTGAAAGCCCTGTTTTCAACAACGAGTATTAATGGCTTGCTAGTATTCCCGCTCCGCAGATTGCTGTTATATGAATACCTCCTTTATAGAATAAGGGAAAGTACGAAAAAATAAATAAATTAGAAAAAGAAATCTTTATCACTTAATTCGAGATTTTCAGATTGTGTTTTATTTTTATATCTTATGTTAATGAGTAATTTTGAAGTCTAGAAATACATCTTCTGTGGATTATTTTTTTTAAATTTTACATTGTACTGGATTTTCTTAAATTGGTTTCATTTAAATATTCAGAGTGTTATATTTTTTTATATTTACCCTTTACTTTAAATTATACATATCATAAAAAAATAAAAAATCGATCTAGCTTTGATGCCACAAATGAACATAGTAAATCTTTGGTTTAAGGTTTTGCATACTGCTTTTCTTTTTAAGATTTAAGAATGCATTAGTCCCAATTTTGCTTTGCGTATTATTGCACTATTTCAAGAGAAGAAACATACAATGTTGCTTCCTCTATTAATGAGAAAAAAAGTGTTTTGATGAAAATGTATATATAAGTTTGCTTTGATATTTGCAGCATGTTAGTTAACAGAGGTATACCTTCATATTTAAAGCTATATAGCTATGCCATTTGTAACTAAAATGCTACATAAACTATTTGATAAAGTGTCAAAAGTAAAATATAAATTTGCTGCTCTTGTTTACTTTTCTGCCAATTATTAGTACTTCCATTTTTTACTATTTTTTTTCTTGAATTCTTAATTTACTCTTTATTATAAACTGTTTTAATCTTGATTTGAGTTTATTTTACTCTATTTTTTTATTCAAAAATATCCGTTTTGATCAACCATTTCTAAACAACCTATGAAGAATTTTTTGTCTTCTAAATCTTGCAAACTCTTAATAAAATATGCATTTCGATTCACCGTTTCCAAACGATCTGTAAAGATTTTCTTCTCTTCTGCTTAAAACAAAAATGCTGAAAGAACTAAAAAATCCCGATGAAAGTGGTAAAATGCAACTTCACTTCCGTAGTTCATTTCTTATTAAATTAAAAATACTTTCTCTTCACCTTCCTTTGTTTTTTCCTTTATTCCATTCATTCATTTCTGTTTTTAAAAAAAAATATATCTCAGAATAGTTCTAGGTTTTGTTTTGAGGGTTTAAATTAATCCAAAAACTTGTGTGGAGATCAAAAATCTAAAGATATAATAAAGGAAAAATAAAGAGTACAAAAATATCGTGTTAACTTCTTCGGTACCATTAAAACGTGTGACTGAATTGGTGACATAAAGAAAGATCTTCTGTCTTCATTTAGCTGGCAGTAACAATAAGTCTTAATTTTCTTCTCCAGCTGAAGGGTTATATCGCCAAGTAAAGAAAAGAAATAGTTCTAATAGGATAAAAAATGGATATTTCGGCTTACGTAACATTAACTTGAGTTACTTAAACCAAGAACTAAGAGCTTTCAAAAAGATCTTCCAACATTATCCTTCAAGAGTATGATATATAAAAATACATATTTTTTATTAAAAAATTGCACGAATCATTTATTTGCTTATAAATACTATTTTTTGACAGTCTCTGAAAAAAATATAGCTATAAAAATTTGAAAAATTTTAAAGATTACATGTCTATGGCTTTTGAAATAATAAATAATTCAACGTAATAAACAGTCATTTTGAATTGAAACTACAATTTTTGCTCACGCGTATTTGCTGTATAAAAAGTACGGAATATTTGCCAATTTTTACAATGTTATGACTTTTCTTCGTTTTCAAATTTATAATGATATTTGTTAGAAAATAATGCCTATGCAAGATTTGAATTGTTTTAATGGGCTTTTGTACATGCTCGGAGAATATCTATAATTTTATAGCAATATATATATATATATATATATACGTGTACATGAGGAATTGAATTGAATTGAATGTAGGGTTTACTGGCACAAGGTCCACAAAAGGAGATGCTGCGCCAAACATGCGATTTTAAAACGAACCAAAGGTAAACTCATCCTACTATTTTTCTTACTAGATTTTTACACAACATACCGAGAGTATTCGAAAGTGATAAAATCAGTTAAATATAAATACTATAAAACCAGATGAAACAGGATCAAAAGTGAATAAAATCAGATAAAAGTGTAAACAGGATAAAACAGTTATATACAGTATAAAATACCAATTGCGCGTAGAAACGCAAAAATGTTAGGGTGATGGGTGTCTCCTAACAAATCCTCCAGCGATAAAATAGAACTACCAAAAAAGGTAAGACGGTAAAAGTTAAAACATGAGCAAATAGTTAAAATATGATTAATAGAGAGTAAAACATTACAAGAGTCGCACTGGGGAGGCTGTTCTCCAAACAGTAAATGTAAATGTGTCAAACGAGTGTGGCCGATTCGGAGACGGGTTAGCTTAACATCTGCGTGACGAAGACGTAATACAGGTAAAGGGGTAATATCTGGTTTAACTGAGTGCAATTTGTTATGAATTTTAAGGTTCCACTGTTGTTGCCAGAGAGATGTGATACACTGCCGTATATGACGTTTTATGTCTGAGAAAGGTACGGATATGGTTAAAACAGTGGTGGCAGATCGTGCAGTCAAATCAGCCAAGTCATTTCCTGGGATACCGACGTGACTTGGCACCCAGCAGAATAAAATATCAAAACCGTTTTTGGGGAGAGTAATCAGTAAATGGTTAATAAAACACAAAATTGGATGACTATCACTGCGAAAATTTCCTATTTGGCGCAAGACACTCATACTGTCAGAGTATATGCAATACCTCCGCGTAGAGAGCGTGGAAATCTGCCGCAGTGCCAATAAAATGGCAACAGCTTCAGCAGTGAAGACAGAACAAATATCTGGGACTTTATAGCTATAAGTATCATCAGCGATGATGACACCACAGCCGACATATCCCGTAGATTTTGATCCGTCAGTAAAAACAGACAGATACTCCGAATATTGCTGACGATGAGAAGTGAAGATATGCTGATAAATGTTGGGTACAACATTAGACTTATTGTACATCATAAACGGTGAATGAAACTGATAGGGTGAGATGGTCCATGGAGGTATGAGAAAATGATTCACTGATTGCGAGGGTAATTCACAAATGTCTAAAGTTTGTATGAATGTACGAACACGAGCATGTAATGGTCGGACATGAGAAGGTCTAGCTACATACAGTCTCTCCAAGCTTGATGAAGAAACTTCACACCTTAAAGGATGTGATTTACTAGACATGACACGATAGTAATATGTCAGAGAGAGCTGCATGCGACGTAGATCCAAAGGTAATTGTTGGCAGATGACATTCACGCTTTCTACTGGACTGGTGCGAAACGCGCCGCTGCATATACGTAAGGCCGTATGGTGCACTGTGTCCAATCGTTTTAAGTGAGAAGATGCCGCAGTACCATAGACCATGCAAGCGTAGTCAATACGGGACAGTATTAATGCTTTGTATATTCGCAGTAAAGCGATACTGTCTGCTCCCCAAAACGTCTTTGATAGAACGCTCATCATATTCATTACATTCTCACAGCGTTTTCTCAGTTGTTTAATATGAGGGAGGAAAGTCAGTTTTTTATCAAAGACTACTCCCAAGAATTTCGTTCCCTCAACAATAGGTATTGCAGTGTTGTTAATGAGCATAACAGGATCGTTATGTAACCTGCGTAGCCGACAAAAATGTATACAAGAACTTTTGGTGGGTGAAAGTTTATGACCATTCTGATTACACCATTCTACAATTTTGTTTACTGTCAGTTGAAGTTGACGCTCAATTACTCGCATATCAGATCCTGCACAAGATATATTCAGATCGTCAACGTAAAACGTGCCAAAAACGGTGGGTGGAAGTATGCGCAAGATGAGAGATATGTGGACGATGAAAATAATGACGCTCAAAACGCTACCCTGTGGAACACCTTCAGATTGAACGTATAGGTCAGAAAGTTTATTGTCAATTTTAACTCGAAAATATCTTTGCCGCAAAAAGTTTTTGATAAAAATAGGTAGAAGACCACGGAGGCCCATGTCATACAAAGCCTTAAGAATACCGTATCGCCATGTCCGATCGTAAGCCTTCTCAATATCGAAAAAGATAGAGACAATATGGCTACGCCGGACAAAAGCATTACCAATACGAGATTCCAAGGAAACAATGTTGTCCATTGTCGATCTACCTTTACGAAATCCACTTTGAAAGGCCGGAATAAGGTGTTTCTTTTCCAGATAATAAATTAGTCGTGAATTAACCATACGTTCTAAAACCGTGCTGAAACAACTAGTCAGTGCTATGGGGCGATAGTTGATAGGTTCTGTTGGGTCTTTACCTGGCTTTAAAATCGGTATAACTATAGCTTCACGCCAACCAGTTGGATATGTCTGTTCTGTCCATATTCTGTTGAAGAGCAAGTGAATATTAAGAAGAGACGCAGGCTTTAAATGGCGTAGCATTCGATAGGATATCCCATCGAGGCCTGGGCTGGTGTTTGGAACTTTAGCCAGCGCTTGCTCTAGCTCTTGAGACGTGAAAACTCTATTATATTGAAACCTTCGGCGAGATTCAAAATTTATGGTACTGCGTTCAGTAATTTTCTTGTGAGTTTGGAAAGTTGGGCTATAGTTGTCGATGCTAGAGACGGCTGCAAAAGTTTCACCCAGGATGTTACTCACATCTACAGGGTCAGAGAACGTGGTTCCGTTTCTAGTAAATACCGGAAGATGAAATTCACGGTATGTACCATTCGCTCTCGTTACTCTCGACCAGACTTGTCTGGGAGATGCTCTAGATGTGATGGATGAAACATAACGTGACCAAGAGTCTTTCTGACTTTGGCGCCGAACCTTGCGAGCAAGGGCTCTAGCCCGTTTGAAAGCCACAAGGTTATCAGTTATTGGATAATGACGGAAATAGTTCCATTGTTTTTGCTGTTCTTTGTGAGCCTTAGAGCATTCTGTATTCCACCAAGGCTTCCGATGACATGGAATAGAATTGGATGTTTTTTGAATGCTAGCATCTGCTGCACTGATTATTATTCATGTTACTGTCTCAACAACGGTTTCAATATTATCATCTGACACCATGTCGTTCGTTATTTCAGCAAGTTGTGTGAAAAGGTTCCAATACGCTCGATGATATATGAAAACAGATGGTCTGGGAGTGATATTAAAAGTATAGAAGTAGGAAACAATGATAGGAAAATGATCACTAATATGAAGATCATCATCGACTGAAAATTGTGTGAAAGGCAAAAGTGAAGGTGAACATAAAGCCAAATCAATGCAGTGAAAAGTTTGAGTTGCAGCGTGAAAATAAGTGTCCTCTCCTTGGTTCAGTAGACAGAGATCATGATCCACGAGGAGTGTTTCGACTTGATGCCCTCGAGCATTTGTGTCTGGACTGCCCCACAGTACGTTATGACCATTGAAATCTTCAAGTAAAATGAAAGGCTTGGGTAACTGACTCATCAAAATGTTTAAATCATGTTGGGAAACTGGATCATTCGGCGGTAAATATACAGAGCATATTGCAATGGAGATATTAATATGAATTTGAACTGCTACGACCTGAAATGAAGTTGACAATGAAAGGCGAGTTAACGGGAAATATGTCGAAGTTAAAAGCGCAACGCCACCATTAACTCGATTACCATCAACGCAATCATTTCGATGGCAGACATAGTTACCCAAGTTGAAATTGTCAGATGGTTTTAAAAGTGTCTCTTGAAGAGCAAGACATGAAGGATGATATTCAAAAACAATATCTCTGATGTCAGAGATCTTATTACGGATACTACGACAATTCCAGGAAATAATTGGAATTGTCATTATCACTTTATTTTAGGTTTTGGTTTCAAAGAGACGTCCATCGATGAATCATCGAAAATGGATTCATCATCCGATGGATGTAAAGTTACAGAATCGTCCATCTTCTGTAAAGCATCAGAAGCGGACTGAAATGAGAATTTTGGGTCTTTTTTCTTTTTTGTTAAGCCAGGTTTCAGGCTAGGTGGAAGTTTTATGCTCGAACGCTGCTTAAGGGCAGGCCGAGACTTTTCTGGGGATAAGGTACGAGAGGTTTTGGGGGGAGGAGATTTTGATACAGGTCTGCGAGAAGTGGATGGTCCAGTGAAATTAAATTGCGACTTCTGTTTTGTTTGTTGTGAGGTAAATGATGTTGAGGTATCTGTTTGCGTACTAACTGTACAATAGGAAATCTTAGCTGCCATAGAATAGGACGTACCCGGACGGGGAGTACGGGCAGAAACTATCCGGTGAGCTTCCTGAAACGTCAGATTTTGTGAGACTTTAACAGATTGTATTTCTTTCTCCCGCGACCATCTTGGACAATTCCTGGAATAAGCCGCATGGTCACCCTTGCAGTTAATGCAATGGAGCGATAACTCGCAATAAGTATCCGAGTGGCCGGGAGAAGAGCAGCGAACACAAACAGATGTACCTCGACAGGATGCTTTTGAATGTCCAAACCTTTGGCACTGAAAGCACCTCAAGGGGTTTGGAACATAGGGTCGGACAGGACAGTTAAACCATGGGATTTTGACATCAGGTGGTAACGTTGGAGTGTCAAACGTGAGGATAAGATGTTTCGTGGGTATGAGTTTCTCATCCCTGCGAATCCTTATCCTGCGGACCTCTACAACATGCTGATCTTGCAGACTTTCTTTTATCATGTCCTCGGCATCATTCAGAAGTTCGAATTCTGATATAACACCCCAAGAAGTGTTAAGAGACTTGTGTGGCATAACGGTGACCTCAAAGGAGCAAATTTTTGTGCATTTTGACAATGTGGTAGCCTGAGTTTCAGAAGTGACCTGAATTAGCAAATCACCTGAACGCAGTTTCTTTATCATAGCTACTTCTCCCAAAACTGAAAGAAGCGCTTTGTGTATCAAAATTGGCGATATCTTACTAAAAGATGAATTTGGTACTGAAGGATTATTTAAAGTTATCATGAAAAAACGAGCATAGACATACGGTGTAGGGGCTGTTCCGCTGTTTTTGCTATGGTGTGCGGAACTGAACACCTTACTACTTTCAGCCAGAGAAAATTTCAACCATTTCAACAACCAACGGCACCACCCACCACGGAGTCCAACTAAGGGGATGCAAATAAAGAATTGGTTCTGTTACCAATCCGATACTTAAACACCGATGCTGACTGATAGTTATACGCCCGCGAGTCACTCCTGAAGCCGCCTCCACCCTTAACGAAGTGCCCAGTAAGTATCCGCAGGCTTGACCCTGACCAACAGATGACGTTCGTGGTTAGCCGGTTGATGCATACAGGCCAATATGCACCTCCCGTTTACCTGAAGCAGGGGCCAAAGCAGTGTATTGGGGTACCAGGATTCCCCTCAACTACCAGGATCCCCTTTTCCAGGGACACGGGTCTCCACGCACGGCAAATACGCGGGTGGTCTCTTCCCATCTATGTCCAACACAATAGAGTGGTAATCAAACACAGATGACAAGCCCTCACCAGTAAATTTGGCAACCACGACAAGGGGGAAGAGAAAGGGGAAAGTAGGAATAAAGGGAGAGGAAAACGAAGGGAGGACTAGGGTACCCCGGGGGGTGACTCCCTGTGTTTACCTAAAGAAGATAAACCCCCTCAGGGGCATGTACATGAGGCTAAAAGAGCGTAAATTCCTCAAAACTAACTGGTTAACACCCAGGGCCACCGCCGAAAGCTACTTTTACTGCGAAATATTTTATAGAGAGTTAGGCAATTAAAATCTATAGCTCTTAAAATATTTGATAATTTTATGAGCATTATCTTTCGCATCTATTCAATGCAAAGGTATGTGGAATTAATTCAAGTTAAATTTACAAACAAGCGAATCATACATTAAAACATAAACTTAGCTATCACGACAACAAAACAATATTGTTTCCCTTAATCAGTCTGTTTATGTTACATTATTGATGTGATGCACTTTTCCCGAAGTCTAAAATGATTATAAAACATTAAGAACTATTTATGCTGTACTATGCATATTGTAGTTTGATCTTTTAGAAAACTGTATGCCAGGAGAATAATTACACCCGTTTTTATAAAGACCAAGAGCAGGTAATATGTTAGAAATCGTCAATTGTCAAACTAATACATCATTAATTTCATCTAACCTCCCATTCTAACTGCACAGTATTTTGCGAATGCTCCATGTAAGTTATAATGTAAGTTGTGCAGAACATTTATGCTTAAAAGTAATATTGTTATGATGATTTTATTGCGAAATGGTTTAAGGAAGTTGTTGTTTGGCTCAAATATTCCTGGCTCTGATATTTTATTTTATTTTATTTATTTATTAGTTGTATATTTATTTTTTTATTCTTCGGCTTTGTGAAACGAATGTACTACACCAAGCGTAATGCAGATAACCTTAAAAAAAAGTACAATAAATGAAGTTTCGCGTAAAAAAATATTAAAAAACTGAAAATATCACAGGATTAAGATAGAAAGAAAAAAAGAAAGAAAAAATCTAATATTCTTAACAAAGAACTCCTGATAGCATAAATGAGAAAGATTCATACAACTTTTTCCCTGATTTAAATGTAAAAAGTGATGCTGTTTTAAATTATTTTGGCAAAACTTTAAATTTCAAGATAAGTTTGATAATATTTCAGAGCTTAAAATTTTTCATCCTGAAGCTTCTTTTATTTATATTGTCTCGAATACTCTTACATCGATATTTAATTTAAGCTTAATTAATAATAAAAAATATATCCGATGCTTGAAGATGATTTCTTAACAAAACAAAAAATCAGAAGATGATTAAGCAAATAATAAGATAAAAAAAATTATTTTGCTGACTTTCGACTATAACTATCATAATGATATTAATACTCAGTAAATTATTTTCACGCTCTAAGGAATCTAAGGAAAAAAGTAAGGATAAATGTTACAAGTTTTATGCGTATATTTGGTTCAAATAATGTATTGTAAACTAAAATTGTTTTCATGTATTTAACGTGAATATGCATACCTCTGCTAAAAACTTATGAAAGGACTAAATTTTTCTAAAGTTCTTTTTTCTAAGTTATATCCTTGCACAGTTTCAATAAAATTGTAAAAATAAAACGTTTCATATCGAATTAAGAAATCTTGCTGCTACCGAACCATGTTAATTGCATACTAAAGTTGAGGCAATTATAAATGTTGATGTGCCTCAAGAATTTCGAAGGTATTGAAGCAAAAAAAAGAAAAATGAAGTACATTATTTTAAGAAAATTAAGGAATTTAAGCATTACTTTTTAAATAACTTTGAACTGTGAAAACTTTCTTTTTAAAATATAGTTGATTTTTAAATAAAATAAATTTTTAAGAGAAAGTGAAAAAAAATCATCCCTTTAAACCTAATTCCTGGAACTAGCATTTGAGATATATATGAATCCTTCCTGAACTTAAATTATCCTGGAGCTCAAACTACTAGAGTTATAAACATAAATATTTATTCTTTTTTTTTACAATTTAAGATCTAAATTTATTCTTTATGAAGAAATATTAAAAATGGAAGTTAAATAAAACAATCCAAAAAAAGAGAATTTTTAAAACCACAGATCGTTTAAATATCTTTACAAAATTAAATTTCTTTAAAATTTATTAAAACAATGTGTGGAGAAACTGGAACTAGCAACGCCCCCTAGCGAGAAACTAGAAAAAACTCAGAGACAGTGAGAGAGTGTGAACGAACGGTAGAAAGCCTGCCATGCAGAGCTCCTTAATTTCTTCTTCTTCATATATGTTTTATATGTTATGTTTGTGAATGTGCTGAGTGCTAACCATAGTCATGTTGTTTACAATAAAATAAAAGTTAGCTAGCAGTTGTTTTTAATTCCCCCCTATGCACCACACATAACAAATGTTTAAGACCTGCGATTTTCAGTGCGTTTTCTAATTAATATAGAATTAAAATTTGAGACGTGCATAGAAAGTTTTTACTTCTTTTTAATGCGTAAAATATGTCAAAAATAATTTCATTTATTAAAATTTCGTAAGAAAGTAATCATAATTATGCATAACTTATTCCGTACAAATTTCTATTTACAATGTATTCGGGTATAGTTGAAGAATACTTTAATGCTTAGGGGCAATTTTGGAAAAAAAAAATCTATGGTATTTTGAATGCAATTAAGTAGCAAAAATAAAATATCAACCAAAGACGTATTTAATGTTTCGTCATTGGATAGACGACTGGAAAAGATTTGAAGAACCAGACCCACTCAGGGCTGTAGTGTCACAGAAGAAGAATGTTTTGTACTTAGATCAAAACTATTTAGACTTATCAGAAATTTATAATTTATGCTAATGCTTATTTATCATATATTTTAGTACATCCACAGAATTGTAAGTCTTCTTGCTTGCAGGTTATGATATGGGTTTAATTAAGTTTAACATGTATTTTTAAATTCAGCTGAACAACAAATACAGGTACAGAAAACATTATTTTTATTTACAAATCATGCAAGAAAGTTAATGAAAAAATCTATTGTACCGGAAAGTTCATAAGAGATACATATAAGACTATTAGACTAATCAGAATCTATTTAGACCTTTCAGAAGTTTGTAATTTAGGCTAATGCTTATTTATCATATATGTCAGTACATCCACAGAATTTAAAGTCTTCAAGTTTGATGGTTATAATAAGGATTTAATTAAGTTTATCATATTTCTTCAAATTCATCTGAAGAACAAATATTGGTACAGAAAAGAATATTTTTATTTACAAATCATGTAAGGAAAGTTAATGAAAAAATATTATACCAAAAAGTTCATAAAAAATACATTTACAATTATTTTAATGACAATAACTCTATCTCGTTTAATTGATATCATTTCGAAGTTCAGTTATTGAACTTTGTTAGCTAATGATTTCGGCAAAACATCAATTTAGTTTCTATACATACAGCAGTGTGATACATCATATTACTGCACGTTAAATATATAAATTGTGTTACTAATTTGAATTTAAAAAGCTAATACAACTCTTGGATCTCAGAAAAATAATGTAAATTATATGAATAATCTGACGAAAAATGTAAGAATCACTAGATTGAAATATTCATTATTTTTCGTTTTTTTATAATTTCAAAAAATTTTTCAAAGTGATAAATTTAAAAAAGAAAAATAACGTTTTTCTAAGCTACACTATAAAAAAAATTTATCCAAAATATCGGACAAAGACCGACATCAGAGGTTCCAGTCAAAGTCAGTAAAATAATATTCAGACTTTTAAGTAAGAATCACATGTAATTTTAATTTTTAACAAATATAAGTTCATCCTGTAAAAAAAGAAGCATTGTTCATAAAATAACAATTGATGCGAAATTATCCCCGATGTACAAGAATGAATATTGTCTAAAAGGTAATACAATAAGTATATAAATACCCCTCTCAAAAGAACGATCAGTGTCCATAAAATTAGAAAAGAATCACTTTATTAAGGAAATTCGAGGACATAAATTTTCCACACTTTTGAGACAAACGATATGATTGTGGTAATGCGGTCAGGACTACGTGCGGATTATTTTTATTTCTGCAAAGGCTGATAGATTTGGTGATGGGTGGCTTTTCAGTTACAGCTCTGTGGGTTTAACCACTGAGCAATCACGGACATTCAATTTAAATTAAGAAGAATTAATAAAATTTTTCGTAATTTTTAAAAAAAAAATATAAAAAATTTTCTAAATGTAAAGAATTAACAAAAATTTGCAAAGAAAGAATTAGTAAATAAATTTTGATGTTTACTGATATGCGATATTTACTTTTTCAAATAACTAGCATAAACATTATGATTAAGTAGTAAAATATACGAGAAAAAAATTAAATATGTCGTTTATGGGCTGCAATAGCGGAACAACTTAAAAAATCCTGTTTTTAGATAAGTGGGTTTGAGATTTTCATTGCTAAGGAAAATGTATAAGAAATGCTTTTGTTTGCTTCAAAGAAGATTACCTTAAAGTTGGGTTGTTCGTTGCGCTCGTATTGCTGCTGAAAAGAATGTGTATTTTCACTTTTACACCTGTTCTAAGTCCACAACGCGTGTTTTTCAGTTGTGCCACTATTGCACTCCATGAGCGATTAGCTTTTATTTTTTTTCCGAAAGTTTTTGATTAATATCATGAAAGCTTATCTCAATTGCAAATCCGCATAATATTATGCAGAGGCATACACTCGCTAACTAAAAATATGTGATGGAAACTATTTCTGTACTATGACGCAATGCTTTTCTCCCTTTTTTAATGTTATCAGGGGAATAAATTATCCCGACTAGATTTTTTTTATTAGGTTGTTCAAAACACTGCAATGGTATTTCTATCGTGATGTCATAACGTTATGGATATAGCCCATAGTGCTGATTATAAATTGTTATGTTAGGGGCTATGTTTGATGATTGTAAACTCAGCAACAACATGTTTGGAAACATGTTTGACGATTGTAGCAGCATGATACCACTGTATGTCCGAATCATAGTTGGCAAAAAAAGCTCTTCGTTTTGGTTCTTCAATTTTAGCTAAAAATCAATTTTAGTTTAAAACGGAAAAATGAATATTAGTCATGTTGTTATGCTATTTATATGTAATAAAAAACGGGCCCGAAGGAATAGAATAAAACATTGAAGACGAATTCGAAAAACGGATACAGTCAAGAGTTGAGTCATTACAGCCTTATAAGGAGATTGCTCCCTATCCGGAAATATATAGTTGTGTTTTCCAAATAATAATCATAATAATGTTCAGTAGGAACTTTCGTTAAACAACATTTTTACTTTAACAATTATTTTTGCAAATATTTCTGTTGCAATACAGTTTTTGTAGTTATTTATGTTGTTAAGTGTTTGCAATAATACCTGTGGCGCGTAATCAATGTTGGTTTTTAAAGAACGAGCTGCAAAAATTTTGATCCAGAAACACTTTGATTGTATTCAATTTTTGTCTTAAAATAGAACAAAACATTAATATTTTTAAAGTTGATCTGACTAATTAAGATTTTATATTAAGTTAAATTTCAATTGGATATATCAGAGGAGCGAGTGTTTCACAAAGTAAACCACAGAATATTGAGTAGTAATCTTCAGAGGTTTGCTAACGTTTGAAAGAAAGGGGAAATTTTACTAATAAATATGATTTTAGCAACAGAAAAATATATAACGTTCTCTCATGGTATCACTAGCAAGTTTTCAATTGAAGGTATTTGAAAGTGAAAAAATGGCTTTGTTGGTGATTTAAACCTCATGCTTATATAAACGGACACTGCCCGTAGAAATACTCTAGTGCGCTACAGTTAAACATTATAATTATGTTTTCTTGCGAAGCTTTACAGTTTAGCTTGAAAAGCTGGTATTTCCTGTAAAAGTGTATGATTATTATTTAAATATTATTCTGATACTATGTTTTATTTTCAATGCACAATACAACTGCATGGTTTACTAAAATAAAACAATTTTAATGAAATTAAAAAAACATGCTTAAAGATTTTTATGTTAAAATATAAATGAAAAAATCAAATTAATCAAAAATCATTAAAAAAACCAGTCAAAATATAAATTTTAAAAAAAATCAAGAGTTGACTATTTTGGTGACTGTATCACAACTCGTTTGCCTGTGAAAAGCAAAAAAAAAATTATTATACGTAAAAATATTTATATGTCTAAATACTGCAATTGCATGCAATTATTAAGTAATAATTTTAAATTTACCAAAAATCTGAACTAAATAATTTCAAAGTCAGAAACTAGGATATCTTATAGAAGTATAAATTTCGTACTAATCCAAATGCCAAAAAATACTCTATAACCTTTGCTGTCCTGCTTGTTTAATGACTTTTTTCTCAAATTTAAGCACACTAAAATAATTCATATTTGGAAACATACAAATGTGAGAAATTGTAGAATTGTGTAACATAAAGATAACGATGGTAAATAAATATTATACTCAATATTCAATATGACGTGACAAGTGAAGCTTAAAAAAGTGTGAAACAAGAAGGAAATAATATAACACATTATTTCCTAAACCACACCATAAAAACAAGAAAAATGTATTGATTATGTCTGTACTTTTATAATGGAACTTTATTTGCTAGAGCGAACTTAGCACGTTATGCTTTTAATTTTTTTATATCAGCTTTCTTCGCAGCAGTCTGTTCGTAGTTAAGGCTATGTAACCTTAGGCAGGTTCCGTCTTGACAGGTTAAGGAGAAGAAAGAAAAGAATTATACAAGATCCCTGGAGAGTAATTGAGACGTGTTTGTTATCAAGTTTAGTGTTTATTTATTTATTAGCTCCAGCTATGAAAGAGAACCTACAAAAAGATCAATAAAAGAGCAGTTGAAGGGAGATTATTTATTATCTGCAACTTGATTTGCAAAAAAAAACTTTATGAGCATTATTATTTTTTGACATTAACGCAGGATTTGATTAATAAAACTAATTTATGAAAAATATAGTGCAGAAAAAATTAAATGAATGTAGAGTTTAAGCATATGAGAACTGGATTCCATAAAAAGCACGAAACATGAAATAAACGTGACTTAGGTAAGCTGATCAAACTATGTAAGTATTTCTAACTGATTCTGTTTGAAAAATTTGGTAGATAACTAGATAAAAAGCAGAAAAAAATATAAGGAAAAACGGATTACTCTGAATAACTTTTGGTCTAATGATCAGATCTTCTCGTTCTAAGACTCGTTTTACTGGCTCGAGGCGGTGACCTCAAATATGCTAATTAATAAGTGCAAACCATATTTTAAATTGCAAAATCAGGAGCAAAAACGTACTTCGAAAAAATATACCCCTTTTTCAACGGATTCTGATTTTTGACCCCCAAAATGTAGGGGATTGCCGCAATCGGGGAATTATGGTAAAAAAAGTGAGATATTTTGAAAAAGTCAGGTATTTAAAAAAAAGTCAAACATTTGAAATTCGATTACTCAGAAACTATTCGATCAATTCTTCTAAAATTTCGTATTTTGCCGTTTAAATTATATTCTGTAAAAAGATGCAAAAAAAGTGTATACCTTAGAGTATTACAACGGGAAATTAAGCTTAAAAGATGTTTCAATCACTTTTCTTTTCAAACACTTTTGCTTGAAATTTAACATGTAGGCATTATCAGATTTAAAAACCAACGTCAGCTGACCATAAAATCCAGATAGATGAAAGCAATTATGACTACTTTACCCAGTCTTTCTCAAGTATAAGAACAACAATATTTAAAAAATAATAATCGCCAATTTCGCTAAGTATACGTGAATATCAGTTCTACCCTTCTGAATATAATCTCGCTTTTATCTCTAAATCTGGAGTTTATGGAAAAAACATTATTGACTAATGATGAAAACAGTAACAGTGCATAAATAGTTATGAAAGCTTTAAATATTCATGAAAGTCAGTAATTTCCAATAAAATTCCTTTTTCTTCTTTAATGATTGATGCCTTTAAAATAGTTCTTTAAAAAGAACAATAGAAAAATAAGTTTTCAATAATGCACCTTGATACGAGCTTAAAAAAGAGAAATAATATATAAGAAAATATTGTGTAGTAATTCCGAAATTTTTACTTTAATAGTAAATGGGCCAAGAGAGGTTATAATGGGCAGAAAAAAACGGTATTGTGTAGTCTGGGCCAACAGTCTAGGCCAACAGAAGAGCGTTATAAACTATGTCTGACACAAAAGGAATAGAACAGGAAACATTACAGAACCACCTTTGAACCCAAGACATATTTTTATTAGAAGAAAGCTTTAATTCTTGAAGAACTGAATGTTAATATAAATTTGGCATTTCTTGATTATTAAGGATATAAAATTTCTCGTTAAAGTAAAAACTTAGAAATGAAATTTGAAAAAATATATAGTTTTTTAACTGAAAAATACATTACTTGATTAAAGGTCTTTACATATTATCATTTTGCAAAACAGTTCAATTAACACAACACCATACTTAGCTGAGGAAAAATTTTAATAAAATTTACATTTGGGTATTTAGCAACACAGAAGTGATTTCATTGCTCACCCTAGAGATTAACAACACTCATTAGTTAGTTTCAATGACAAATAGTATGGAGCGCAAATTTCACTAGGTCTATCGCATTAATCCCCTAGCTCGAATTTCGTCTCTAACTGCCCCTCCCCTATCGTCACTAACGCAGCGAATATAAAGACCGTTCAATTCATCAGAACTACCGCGTGCTGTAGTTTCGGTAGCTCCCGTATCGAAGTAGCAAACTACGAGCCTCGTGGAATCATTACTCACTGGTATCTAACACTACACCATTTCTGTGTTTTAGTAAATTTTAACCATCGGGAAAACAGAGTTGCTTGATGTTTACTAACGGTATAATGATTGCATTAGAATTAATTTTATAAATTTAGAAAATATTCTCAGAACGAAATTCAGAGAATATATATATATATTCTTGATTATT
>NC_092206.1:41523163-41549431 GCF_043381705.1 Parasteatoda tepidariorum
ATATATTATTCAAAATACATACTAAATCATTTTCATCAGTAAATCTGACCACATAATTTAAGTAATAATTTTTACATTTTGTAATGACTTTTTAACTGAGATAGAAATAACTGTGTTTTTAAAAACTATCTTTCTTATAATAATAAAAATATGTTTTTTTTTGTAAGTTATGTCTTTAAATATCTTAACTGTTAAGTTATATATCTTTTTCTAGAACGTATTAGAAGTATTTTTATCTAAAATTATCATCTTGCAGTGAAAATTATCCCTTTGAGAAGAAGTTTTTATTAAACATATTTTTCATACTTTTTCATTATTTCGTAATTATTGCAAAGGAAGAGAAAAATATTATATTTAACATTTTATTTATTTATATTTAGGAATTACAGCATGGAATATTGGTGTGTTTTTTTCTGTGTTAAAGGTAAAATCTTCTAAGCACGATCCACTTCAAAACACTAACTTTAGAATTTCAGTAATTTGAAGTTATTTAGATCTAAGTGAAGCAGTTATTTGTCCTAGAAATTTAAAATTTCACAAAATCAATTATTTATAATTTGCATATGAAAGAAAAGAAATTAACTATTTTTCGAGCAAATTTCATTTTTGGATATTTTCCTACAAATATAACTCAATTATCTAACAGATATTTTTAGTAACTATTAGGCTGTTTTTTGAAATTAAAAAAAATACCGAAATATATTTTGTTTGCAGTTAGAGCGTCAGAAAATATATGTAAAGAGGCATCGTAGTTCCACCTGCTTCAATGGGTTAATGTTACATACGAATTACCTTTATCTAGAATATTTCAAAATTATAAGAATTATTTTAAAAGATAAAAATGTTCCTCGTTTCTGGCCCAAAAAATATCAATAAAATAATTTTAAAAAAAGTTAAGAAAAAATAATGAATGAATTTTTTAAATGCTATTGTCGAAACATATATGCTTCATATTTTTCAATGAACTACTTTTTCTCATCCAACAAAGTAAAAGTACTTTAAATAACCAAATCACACCTGAAATTCTTAATGTCTTCTAAGTATCATGCTCTTTATAAATATTTACCTGTTTGAAACACTTTTTTACTTACGGTTTTTATGTCCAGAATAATGGACTATAGAGAAAAGTAAACATAAATATTAAAATAAGTATATATTTTTCAAATCCTTTTTCTAGCTTAAAGGTAAACACCTTATCCTATATTTTCTACATACATCTCATATTTTCTTCAAGTCATTTTTCCGCATCATATTCTAGCATGAGAAAAGCAAAAAAATCTGTCCTGTTTTAAAATGCAAATTAACTTAGAAATGCATCCCAAATATTGAAGAACATCCTTTTTACAGATATGTTTCACAGTCAGCAACATAAGCTTTCGAAAACATTCTACCCAAAGCATTCTTAACGTAAAAATCTAACATTTGTTTGAACAAAGGGAAACTAAAAAACAAACTTACATTTGTAATCTTCAAAACATGTACAAATAGGTCATAAATAAAAGAAAGAAAAAGATAACAGGGTACATATGCTACTTTTTTTAGAACTCAGCTTACTCTTTAGGAAAATACTATAATTTTTAAAAATTATGTCTTGAATGATTTTGTTATTTCTGACATTTTTTTTCTTTCTTATTTTCTACGCAAAAATTAGATGAGTAAAATATTTCATAAAACCAATGAAATATACTATGTTCTTGACAAGAAGAAAATATCAGCAATTTTTGCCATTTCTTCATCTTTATACTCTCAGAAATAAAACTATCTCTATTGAGGATTCAACAATCCTGGAACTGTAGTTTATTCATTTTGAGGACCATTTCGAAACGAAAACAGTCCATGACCCCCGCGCATATTAACGTTTGTTCAAAAGGTGCTAGTCCTCATGGTTTAAGAAAATTACTACTACACTGCATTAATTGTTAAGAAAATTACTATTACGGATTCACATAAAAATATTCAAAATTAAATAATTAATGTAAGACTTTCATTGTTTTTATTAGCGTTAGAAAACTTCGCCAAATTGGCGTAAATTTTAAGAAAATAATTTTATTTAATATTTAAGCCAATACATTTTTTAAATATTAAGCTCTAGTAATTTATCCATTTTAAAACACAAATAATCCGTAACGGGATAGTGATAGCTTTAGTTTAAAATGTCTTTAAATCGAGTTGTCTTTAAATTGAGTTTATTGTGAGTAAAACGTTAAAAAAAATTCATACATAGTTCAGTAAGGGTGCAGCTTTGATTTCCAAGATCTTCATGTGCAATTGGTGTTTGAGAATGAGCTGATTTCTCTCTTGGGGCTAAGTATAAATTATAATTAATAGCAACTAATATTTTAAAATCGCAAATAGTGCATAATGAATACTAAATAAATAAGGGAAAAAAAGATTGTCAAGTAAATTCTGTTGCTTTCAATTATTCAGGGCGCTATAAAGATCAAATTTAATATTGAATAAAGCTACAAAAATTTTAAATGCATGAGTAATTGCACGTATTACATATTTAATTATTATTTAGCTTAAAAGTGACTGACTGACACAATATTACGGGATAAATTATGTAAAATCATTTAATACATACATAATGATTCTAAATACTAAGTATCAAACGACATTAAAGAGAATTTAAAGCTGCCTTAAGCGATAAGGGAATATTTCAGACAAATGGTGACAAAACTTAAATAAAATAAATTACTTTGCTTTATGAAAAGATCAATCTTATGTTTAGTCCGTTAATGGAACCCTTGATCCATATGCTACTTATTATACAGAATTTATAAAATAACTTTGAACATAAGGGATGATTTTCTGGAGAGTATTAATGAGCTTAAGTAAATGGAATGAAAATTTTGTACCTAGGCATTATGATCTATAAGTTCAAGAATCATGCTCTGCGATTGAGTAGTTTTAATGGTTGCAGCGACAAATATTCGAAATTTTCAAGCGACAACTCATGCTTTTTAAATTTGTTCGTCACTATTTCTTTTACAAAAATACCGTTCCAAATCCATATTATGTTTTTTACTGTGAAAATAACATCTGATTAAATAAAAGAGGGTGTTGGCATTTCAAAATTTGAAATTTTGTCATTATAACTGTAACCGTGAGATCTACGCAATCGTTTATAAGAGCTAACATAAATACCTACTTACAAAATTTTATTCCAATCACATAAACGGTATGTTTTTCAGAGGACCAGATGTCGGCAGAGTTATTTCGCAATTACACTGAGTTCGATCATAAAGCTATTGCTAGCAGAAGGTGCGTATGCTGTGACCAGTCGATGCTAGGATACAAATTCTATGAGAATGCGTCTGAAGCAATATATCTCTTTGGAATACATTTGATATATTGGCATTCATTGGTATGATTCATTTGCTATATTGAGCCCTTTGTAATATTTTTTATTGTTAGTAATAATTTATTATTTGACCTGATAGGGTATGTAATGATGCAAAAAAGTTGTTTCAGTTACCTTAAGTCATAAATTTTAACAAATGTTAATTAGATCATAATATAATTAGTAAAATGAAAATGAAATTCGAAAAATATTACTTTGCAAATAGAATTGCTTTGTTAACGTCACACCACTAGAACTGTATGATGGGTTATTGGAGACAGTCTGGGACACATCCCTGAGAATGATCCAATGACATCGCAATTTTGATCCTCTGCAGTGAGGATGGCTCTTTCGCTTCGGTATCCCGACGGCTCACGCGTGAACTCAGAAGTTTAAGGTAGAGCAGTGTAAAGAGGGTCATTACCACACACCCTTGGTATATTCGCAAACTTCTCAAAGGTAGTCAGCAATCCACTCACTGACCACTACCACTGATGCTTGACTTCGATAATTTTCAGGAAACCGTGCCATGATATCAGTCCATTGGGGGACAACGTTACTAAAAAAATAGAGTAAAGAGATATATTGGACGTGCATGCCCAAATGAATTATACCTTCAAAATCATTTAACTAATTACTTCTCCAATAAAGAATCTTGTATACATTCTCCTAAAAAGGGCCAATACCACACACCCTTGGTACATTCGCAAACTTCTCAAATGTGATCAGCAATCCACTCATTGACTACTACCCCTGATGCTTGACTTCGATAATCTGCAGGAAACCGTGCCATTTGATCAGTCCATTTTGGGACAACATTACTATAAAAATAGAGTAAAGAGACATATTGGACGCGCATGCCCAAATGAATTATACCTTCAAAATCATTTAACTAATTACTTTTCGAATAAAGAATCTTGTATACATTCTCCTCGCAAATTTTGAAGGAAAAGATGAAAAATGTTGACAAGTATAAAACTTTTACAATATTCCATATATCATCAGTTTTCATGTCAATACATCAACACTTACGTATGTGGTACTTATTATCTAAATTTAACAAGGGTATATTTTTAGAAGGCAACTCTTAAAACTAACTAATTACTTTCGGACTAACTTCAAACTTCAATAGTGAGTTTAAAATTAATGAGTTATCCTTTATAAATTGTAATCAGCCAGCGCATTTCTCGTAAAATGAATATTCGAAGTTGAATTACCTCAGAGCGGAATCATTAAGTCGTTTACTCATTATAATCACTTTCTGGAAAGTCCTTACATAACTTATTTTTGAACACCTTCACTAAAGACTTGTTTACCATTTTTATCTTAAAAGTAAAATAAATTATTCGAATGAACATTTCGTACAAATTGACACACAAAATATGACCTAAATAATAATAAACTTACATTTAAAAACATCTTAAAGTCAGAAGACAATTCAAGCAAAAGGCCCTAGTATTTTTTTTTATTCCTTACGTTTTGTTTGTGTATCAAACTTAGCTTTTTTTTCATTTTATGCATGTTTTTTTTTAAATTTGCAATGAACAAAATATTGAAAATATAACTTATTAAAAAACGTATAGTTTTATTGCACTTCTAAAATTAGTTAGTTACTTCAACAAAAAACCTTTTTCTCATTATATTGAAAGAAAAGAAATTTTAAATTTGTACTAATAAAAGTAACTTAGATACTTTTTCGCCAAGAGCCAAGAAAAATAAAATCAGTTGGAGCGCCATAACAACGAAGTTTCAATTTTGAACTGTATATACTTTATGTGTTTAACTATGTAGAAATTAGAAAATTATTTTGAGAGAACTCATGCTTCTGATTTTGTTTAAGGAATTTATGTCTTAAAATAGTTTCAGATGTATTTTTTAATGATATTTAGTCTAGAAAAACAAAACCAGTTTAATTGCCTTAACATCGAAGCAAAATTTCAAGTTTCAATCATACATACTAGATTGATGAAAAGACTTATTTATGCTTAAAAATTGAAAAATAGAATACATTTTAAATAGACAATATTTAATTTTTCTCTAAATAAATTCCTAATCTGTTGAGATTTTTCCACTTAGAAGAAACTTATTCAAATCAATTAATAGACTTAAATGTTTTCTTATTTTTAAGCACTCTAAACATTAATGGTGTGATGAGAGGAAAACAAGATGAGAGATTATTTTTTTTAATTATTTTACTTTATTTCAATTATTACTCAGTTTATTGTTTATTTTATTTTCAATTTTTCTCATCACGTCAGCACCTTCTTTTCAAGTTGACATTTTTATTTCGCAAATACCATAAGACACGCATACAATCAGATAACTGAAAAATATATAAAAAAAAAAACTTAAAAACAGCAATAAATAACTCTTGCAAATAAGCAGCAGCTTTAAGAATAGCATGTTTTTTTTTTTGCTTAAATACTGAATATTCGAAAAACATCCCTGGGTCACGAAACTATCTCTTTATTATGTTTTGTAAATTGAGTTTTGCTTTTCTTTTAACTGAAGAGTACTTATTTTAGTTGAATTTTTATTAATATTTAATGTTACTCAATAATGTCGAAAATAAAATAGGATATAGCAATTGTGTTAAATAAAATATTAACTAAAAAAATAACACTTTTAAAATGATTTATTTAAGAACACTTACACGTGATTAAAGAATTATTTCAAGTCCCATTGTGCGAAGTTATGAAATGTCATCTTAAAATTCTACAAAGCAAACTAAATTCTAATATAAATCTCTTTTCCTAACTTTGATGTTTTCTGCACTTTCGAATAATCAATCGAAACTTTGTAACTAAGCGTGGATGAGAATACGTAATGTTTGACTTTCGGGATCATTTCAAGAATATCCATTACCTAGTGTTTCTAAAAGCAATTTGAAACAGTTTTAATGTCCAAATGCATCAAATTCTTACAGTGAGCAATTACAGTAAACGACAAAATAAATATTGAGATTTGAAGAACCTATTGTAGCAACAACAAAAAAATGGTTTTTGAATAAAATTTATTAAACTAATAATACTAATAGCAAAATACTATGTGCCGAAATGATTTTATTTTGATTTTAAAAAAAACATTGTAGAATAGTAAGTTTAACGCATAGTGTTACAACCAATAAAAATTCTTTGAAATTAAAGTACTTCGTAAATATGTTTACTTTTAATCATGTGTTACCCAAATAATTGTTTACTGACTGTGTTACTACAAATAGTAATTATTTATTTAACCTAATTTCTAATTGCAGTTTTGTATCTTTATTCATGTGGTTTGCTGTATTCTAGTTTGTTTTTTGTTTCTTTTTTTTTGTCATATCCTTCGTCAAAAACGGGATTGCTCTGCTAACATTACCCTTATTTGGGCAACGGATGAAAAACGAGAAAGATGAAGGTCGAGACTTACTTGGCAAAGATACATGCACCAAGATCAGAGCGAAGCAAAACTAGGTAGACGGGGTGGAGACAAGATGAGTAGCTCAGGATAGGCGAGCCTCAGTAAAGAGATTTGAGTTCTTTATGTCTGAGCTGGCGAGAAGAGGATTGTTAGGAATGCATGTAACTTTTTGAACTGATTTCTCATTATTTCATGCTTTAACTTGTTTTTCTTCCGTTTGCCTTTATTTCGTAAATAGCTTTTTACAAAGTCTTAATTAATAACTTTTAGAACTTCGAAAATAAATTTTTTATCTTGATTATTGCACAGAATAGCCGGTTTTAAATTTGAGATGTTAAATTTAACATTCAACAGTTTACATCTTAATTACATAGAAATATGCATAAAAAGTGAGCAATTTAACTTTTTAAGCTAATGTTAACTTTTTAGCCCTCACTAAAACTGTATAATTTAGCAATTACAACATGCCTTAAAGATTTATTGGTGTAAAAGAGATTGTCAAGAAATATTTTTCTTTTTTTTTAATTATAACTGTAGATAATATTTTGAGCTGTGTAAAAGATTTCAAGTTTGCAATTTTGGGATAATGCCTTAGAGATATATTAGTATAGAAGAGATTGTCAAGAAATAATTTTCTTTTTTTAATTATTTCTATAGGTAATATTTGCGCCGTGTAAAAGATTTCAAGTTTGCAATTTTGGGATAATGAAGAAAAACTTATATACTGCGCAAAATGAATCCAATTACGTTTTATAATGCATCATCTTTCGTATTCTCCAAATATAATTTTATCTGTAATACATCGTTTTTATGGATTTCTTCCAGTTAAACAAAGTAATGTGTCTGATTTTTCCCTGATATTCTTTGGGAATGGACAACAGCAATACATCTTTCATACATTTTTGTTCTTTAATAAAAAATAAAAAAATATTTTCCTGCTGGAATCTTCGGGAGATAGTTCAGATTCATTTTTCTTCTTTTTAAATAGAAAATGTGAAACATATGTACTTCAAATAAATATATTTAAATAAGGCATGTTATAGGTGGATCCGCTAATTATCCCAATCCCCGCTGTGACTCTTGATTGAAAAATTTAATTAAATAATGTGGACGAGATACTAACCTCTGATCATTAAGAGAAGATCATTATTTGGCTGTTTGTCAAATATCTGAGTTAATGCCATGTGAAGTGAAGGTTAAGTAATTTTAATTAATTAACGTCCAAAAACTAATAACGAGCGTCTTTTAACTCCAGAATAAAATAACATTTATTTTTGACTTTTAATGGTCACTACTGGGGAAATTATCTCAGTTTCGAAGATAAATGATGCCGTTGAATAAATATAATTTATACAATGGAAGATCTCCAAGTCCAAAATATGGCATTTTCTCCTACATCTATTATCAATAGTTTAATCAAACTGTATAATTGTCAAATCTTTATGTATAATCTTTATCTAATTTTATAATCTATATCTAAATTTTATGTGTGTATGTAAAATGCAGGAAAAAAAGGAAATATACGTATTTATTCTTTCAATTTATTTCAAGTAAATATTTTTATGTGAGGTGATTTTTAATAATCCCGTTACAGTGTAAACAAAATATGTGTGTTCCAATTGCTAATGCTTCAGCAAATGGGAATGACACATTTCAACAGAGTACGCCTATACACAACGAACTTGCAAAAAGAAGTATTTACTTTCTACCAAGTAAAAGTGACATAAAGTTAAAATGATCTTTTCAATTTTCCAGTTTATAATGTCATACTCAGTTTATAGCACCATTTTATTTCTTTGTAATAGATCTACGCTATCATTAAATTTTCGGCACTGTATAGCAGATTTTGGTTGCTGTGCCAAACAAAACCGTTCGGATCCTTCTCATCACTTAATTATAGCTCTTAATTTAGCTACACAGTTAGAAAAAATATTCCTTTTTTTCACTAGTAGGCACATGGAGCAGCATATTTAATCCAGGAGTTCCCTTATCTTCTGGGTTGGGTTCTAAATTACAAGGCTACAGATCTGAGCATTGGTACTGATGAACTCAAAAAAGGATCGGCTGCTCTACGATGGCTGTAAAATGAACTAAGCTCATTGTCATTTCTAGAGCTTTTTCTAAAACTTCCGGCGCGTAATGGAAAACACAATAGTGATACGAGATTTAGATATTTAAGCTAATAAATGAAACAAAAGTTAATAAATTTCCCAACCAAAATTTTGGATATTAGACTTTCAAACAAAATCAAAAACTATGTTTATACCATGGGAAAATTAGAAAATCAATATATCACACTAGCGGTGAGATAATACGAGACTCTCTGTTGTATAAACATGGGAAAGTCACAGCTGGGACTAAATCACTGAATGTTTATTCTTCCTAAGATCTGTTAAAGCTATATGTCCTTATCATCCTTCTCTAAAGGTACAAGATTTATATTTAATTTAACAGCATTGATTAATTTCTCCCTAGCTTCGCAATGTAATAATTTATTGAAATAAAATTAAGATTTTAGTTCTACATATTTTTATGATTGTTACTAGAAATTGAATTCACATATCTTCAGTTAATATAGGCTTCAAGTTTAAGCCACGCGGGTAATTTATTATCTGCAGTTCCACAATCTTGAGCAATCTAGTTAAATCGTTATCCACTCCTATTTGTTATTCTTATTTATAAGTTATTAAACTAGTTATTATTCACTCAAATTTTTGTTTTGATCAAATTTATGCTTAAACTGAGTTTAAATTTTCTGGAGATTTATACTTAGTTTATTAGTTAAAACTTATGCTTAATTTAAGTTTACTGTTCATCCATTACTCATCCAGCAACATTGAATTCAAATAAGTAAAATAGTGTTTTAATCAAGACAAATGCCAGGAAAAAGGAACAAATAACTATACTATGGTTGTAGGATTCTATTGAATGGATGTATAATTTAATTGCATAAGTGGTAGAATCCATTATAGTTAGCCAAACATGACATAGATTGCTCTAGTTAAGTTAATAAAATGTCAGTTAAGAATATGAGAGATAAAACATCGAAAAAACGGAGAACGATCATTTCTACACTTCCATTAGTAATCTATAAAGTGCATTGACATGTGTAGGGAGATGTGAAAGAATAAAATTTAACTTAAGTTCTTTGAGTTGAGTTTTATGTGCGGTATAAAGGCACAAAGATTGGAGTAGATTATGCAGCTCAACCGTAAATGCAATTTAATTTAAATAAATTATGTGTCTAATGCAAAAAAAAATACCTCAATGACAAATTAGTGCCTTAAGACTCTTGTTAAACAATCAATGGGGTTAAACAATCAAACAGTGTTGAAGAAGAAAAACATTCAGAACTTTTAAGAAGAATAAATGGCAATTTTCAGCAGAACTTACTAATTGAAAATTTATAAAATTACAACAAATTATTTTAAAAATTTTAATTCGAAAGTGGTCATTCCTTTTGCACTAGCGTCCACGTGCCTTAAAAAAATACAGAAATCCTTCAATAAATTTATTAATGTTACTTAAATAACATAAATATTACTAATAGATGTAAAATACTGAAAAAAAATATGGATTAAAAATTGAAAAAAAAATAAAAGAAATTCCCAAGTCAAATATTAAAAATTCCTAAGTGTATTTTTAAAAAAAATCATCCTGTTGCTGTCAAATACGAGAGATATAAAACGGAAACTGCTTTATAGTTCTGACAACGGTCATAACAAAATGTCAAAAACAATTATCTTTAATACATTTTTTTCAGCATAATTGAATAAAGATTTTTTAAAACAGTCTGAACATCAGAAACCTGTCTGAATGATAATTTCAGTTAGCTGACATTTAGTAATATTTTATTTATTAACGAATATTGCTTTTTTCAAATCAATATCTCTTTGAAAATGGTCTGATAAACTAATTTATATAAAATTATCATGACAAAAAATACGAAAATACTGAAAAATTATACTAAAACCGATAGTGCATGGAATAAAAACATTTTTTTTTAATATCATTTCGACTTTTTCCAGCAAATATTTATATAAAATATCTAGCTTATAAAATTTGAGAAAAATATTTACTTTTCTTTTGTTCGCTTGATTGAAATTTATATTATATCGCCTTTTTTTCAAGAAGCAAAACCCCTCGAGAGGATTAATCACCTATGAAAGCACCACAAACAGTCTACGCAGTTTTTTTGGAAAATGTATTTTTAAAATCTGATAAGTATTTAAAAAATCAAAAATAAACTTAAAATATATTTAGTGTATCATTGCCAGTCGATGCAGCAACTAAAAATGCAAAATTTTTATTTCATTCCCTTGCTGCTTTAACCATTTTTTAAATGGGATATCTTATTAGAAGTATAAATATTAAATATAACGGGTACAAAACACATTGTTGATCGGGATTTTTTTTATCAACTCATCATGTAAGTGTATGCCATTTTTAGCTTACTTCAGCTCTAATATCCTCTTAACTATTATTTTTTTTATTTTTATTTCTCTTTTTATTTTCATTTCCCTCTTCATTTTTATTTTAGTTTGAACGTTTCTCCACTATTATGAGTCCTCGCGTGAGACCATCACTCGACGTCACCCTTTCTATTGACTTTCAAGAAGACATCTTACGAAATAGTACAAAAAAAATTATAAATAATTATGTAGGAAAACATAACGGAAGCTGCGAGAGCGTGAAATGTGATATGAGCAATGGCCAAAAAAAATTTTTGTTCAGAAAACGAGCAGTATGGAAAATTCAATGATAGGCTAATCTAAACGGTTTCTGATGATTAATGAACAAAAACTATTGTTAGACTTCGGAAATACAGTCCATAAAAATATTTCAGGTTTTACAGAGTAAAAATGCAATCTCAACCTACTGTACATGATATTTACTTCCGTGGGCACATGGGATTTTTAAGTAAGTGTTCGATGTGTCAGTGGACACTGCTGTAGATCTCGGTAGAAAATAATTTTTTTTAACCGCAGACAAATTTAACATTTTGACAAATTTAACATTAAATTAACATTAACAATCTTTCGAAGCATGAAACTATCTATTCCATGTCGGTATAAACACTACAGCCACTTAGACAATTTCTGTCATCTTTTATCATATCATATCTTGCAACTTTTAGAAGCTTTTATTTTCCTTTCCAAACCTATTGTAAGACCATTCTGAAATTCTAGACTTAATCTGGTAATCATTGCTCGACTGGAAGGATAATGCACCCTCGTATTCCGTAAAAGCAATTCAGACTCACCATGTATTCCGTAAAAGCAATTTAGACTCACGATAGTGTTCAAGTTAGTCTTTAGTTGAAGAAGGAAACCTAACAAAGGTTTTTTTTTACTTAGAAAATGACGCTGTTCCTATAGTGAGTCTTGATAAATCGAGTAAATTAATAAATAAATATATAAATAAATATATAAATAAGCATTACGGAGGAAGATTAATACACACATGCAGATGTTGTTTCCTTACAACATAACTTCGTCTCTTCTCGCAATTGAAACATGGTCAAGTGATCCACACTAGAAAAACCAAAACAAAATGTTGATTAACTTGCAAAGAAATTTACCATACCTAAGCCTTATTAAGGAATGTTGGAATTATTTGAAATCTTGTTTAGGTAAAACCCGTTTCTCGATGGTCAAATCATGATTATTTGTACAAAATGTAGGATTTAATATCAAAATATCTTATTATCTTCATTGCAGCTAAAAAATAAACGAATTGCATCAATGTATATAAATACATTGCACGAATAAAATCATTGCTGTTTTGAAAAAATCTACTACCTTGCCTTTACCAATTTGCATGGTATATTATACCAAAACTCACCACCTCTGGTTTCCAATTATTGCTCCTTCATGATTTCACCTCTGACATTTATTACCACCAAAAAGTTCTTTCTCTTCATGAACTGACCTCTTTGTGGCTTCATTTTGATCATGAGAACCTACAATAGTCATTGTACTGCGTAATATTGAAAAATATAGCAATAACTTACAATGAGGTTTATGCTCAAATAATTTTGTTGTAAAAAGATTTCTGTAATATTTTTCTCAAATGCCTTAGTTATAACAATGATTTATATACACCAGTGACGTTTCATCAAAGACAGCATACCTTTTATAACTGCCCAGAAAAAATTACTCTTGAAGTATAATAATTTTTTAGTATTTAATCTGAAATCAATTTGATCAATTTGATATGAATTATAGTAATAACTTTCTTGTAATTAATTTAAAAACTTTCTACAGAATTTTGCAATTTTTCTACTAAGAATCGGCAACAATTCTGAAAAAACTAGGACATTTGAATTTCAATTAGATTTAATTTTAGAGCTCGATTTCCTCAAGTCACATCTGATCATAATATGTTGATCAGTTACTCAGAGGCGTCATCTAGTGAGAAAGATGGATGGTACTAGAGTTTGTCATCCAATGAATCGCATAATGAAGAGCAGAGCTTTTGTGCTGCCAGCTAGTATATCTGCTTGAGAGAGTTAAGCGTTCCCGATTCCAAATCAATATATGAGTTCAGGAAGTATAAGCGTCCCATGTATAGTGTTAACGGAGGAAATACGAGTGTACACATTTTGAGTAGCTGCCCCAAATTGTCAGTTATGAGAATGACAACATAGCTCTCACAGTATATATGTACTCAGATAAGGGGAGATAGGAGGCTGCATAAGACTCCATCACATAATTTTGATAAGCCATTAACAAATGTTATTACCATGATACTCATTGCTAATTATTGCATAAAAATATAATACGAAATTCAATGAATGTAACGTAAAATCCATTGTAAAATTAAATTCAATTTTAAAAGTAATATAAAAATCAAGTAATTGAGAAAATGAGGGAAGCTGAAATTATTATCAAATAAAATGAAAACTTTTTCGAAATATACTTGTTGTGAGAAAGAATCTTGTTGTGAGCTTGTTGTGAAAGAAACCAAAAAAACTCAAAACGTTAAAACAACGCCCTGACGTTACAAAATTTTCACACCGAGTTCTACTAAAATAGAATGAAAAGATTATTCCTTCTTTTAAAGCATTATATGTTATTTTGTATTTTAAATGAGTAGTAAAATTTTCGTTCAAATTACTGAGCTCAAAAAGAATTATAATTCATAAATTTCAACCTAAATATATGCTTACTATACTGTAAACTAAATATACTGTAAACTTACTATACTGTAAAAGTATCTAAATGAAAATCTTTAAGCAACTATCAAACATGAAATTTAAACTAGACACTTAAGGCAGGCAATTTATTTAGAAATTCTATGCTAACAAAGAAAAGTTATGCTAATGAATCCCCAAGCAATTAATATGAATAATGAAAGCGAGATTGTTTCCCAATTGTCACTTAATTATGATCTCCGCCTAACTATCGAATACATCAAATTTACATAATTTTAAAAGAATGAAGGAAAATTTAAGTTAACATTTTAGTTTTCTGAACAGAATGCATTTTTCATATTTTATAAAAAAAATTATTTTACAAATATATTGATGAGGGCATTAACATTTTAAACTAAAAAACTAAAACTGTTACCTTTTAATTATTAATTCAGCAGTTCTAATGAAAACATAAAAAAATTGTACTAATTAAAGCAAGTAATTAGTATTAGTACTAAGTTTCTATTAATGCTTAATACTTACTAACTATAACTTAAATTAAAAGCTTATAAGAAAGACCTTTTATTAATTTTTTTTCTTCATATTTTTAAGTATATCATTATTTCCAATTTAGCGAAAAAATATGTTCATGTGTCTTCATGCCAAAATTGTATTTCTTTTTTTAAAAATATACTAATAAAATAATAATTCTGATTATAGCGATAGGAAGAAATGTGTACATAAAAATGGAATACAAAATTAAATAGATAAGAAATATACATAGAAAAAATACTACTATCATATTTTCAGTGACAAGTAACATCGACTAGTAAAAGAATAAAACATTTTAAGGCTTTAGCAATTTTCATTGAAAATTTATAACTACCCTTAATTTCCTTTTGATTAAGTGATGTTTTTTCAAAAAAAAGAAAAATTAAAAGTTTTGAAACTTTTTATATTTTACTGCATTTTTAATCTACAGAAGATATTCTAGGATGAGATAGATGGAATGCATTAGATACGCAAAAAGTAAAAAGTCAAACCGATATTTAAATTATAAAAATTCACTGATAATACCCTTAATTAAAAAAAAAATAAAAATTTTTTTCAATCATTTTAATTTGCCTAAAAATTATAATAGAGTTAAGGTTTCTTATGAATCCATCGCAGTTTGCAAGTTTCAAATATTTAAAAGATATGCGAAGTCTTAAAAATATACGATGTCGCGAGTTTTTTTTTTATGTGAAACTAGGG
This sequence comes from Parasteatoda tepidariorum, assembly GCF_043381705.1. Taxonomy (NCBI): domain Eukaryota; kingdom Metazoa; phylum Arthropoda; class Arachnida; order Araneae; family Theridiidae; genus Parasteatoda; species Parasteatoda tepidariorum. The sequence continues at coordinate 41,538,295 of NC_092206.1, forward strand.
TAAATTGCTCCTCAAATAAAATGTGTAAGAGCATGAAATAATAATTGAATTAAATTTTTTTTTATCATCTGCATTGTTCCATATTTGTTTGGGAAAACAAGTCAAACAACAATAATATAACCTTTTGAATATTGTATATCAAAGTATTAAACTAAGCCATGTTCAATAAGCCAATAACGTATGATTTGATTTAAAAATTGCTAAAAGATTCCTAAAATTATGTAAAATACTTTAATTCCTTGATTTAATTAATTAAAATAATTACAAATAAATTATAATATTTTGTTTGAACACTGAATGTCATTTGAGTACAAAATGGCTTACGAGAATTTTTAATCCTTTACTAATAAGGGAAAAATAATAAAAATAAATTAAATGTAGCATATAAAAAAACTGGCAGGCTCTAATCTTCGTTCATTTTTTTTTGTTGTTTAGTAATATGACTAAATCTGCGCACAAAAGTCGTGGTTAAATTTCATGACAAAAAATCACTTTTCTTTAGTACTAACAACCAATTATGTTTGATCATAAATAATAAGGAAACAACAATTCAGAAAGCTTGACAGTGGCATGATAAAACATTACAAAAAAATCTAGAAAAAATGTACATGTTTCATTTTTTCTGGAGTCAAATTGAGAGAGAAAAATGTCAAGAAATTCTTTCAAAGCTGTTACTTGTTTTTGCTTTCTTTCTTATTGGTAAGAAAATTATAACTCTAATTATCACGTCTTCTTAAAGATATTTTTTTTCTGTAAAGTTGTAAAAAAAAATTGCTCTTAGACATTTGGATTAAATAAAAAATAAGATTAAATACTTTAGTCTGCGGTTATTTGTCTTTACTAATATTTATCCAAGATTACTCGCTATAAAGAAATTACTTACATAGGTCAAAAAGTATTTTCTTTTTTTTAAAAAAAATATTTTTATGAATGAGGGTTATTTTTTAAGCAAGAACAGTTTAGTAATGGAGTAAAAGTAATTTTATTAATGGGCAAAAATTGTATCACAAATTAAATTTTAAAAATTTATTCAATTTTCAACATAGTCACCATTAGCATTTAATCAAATGTCAAGTCGTGGCACCAGCTTTAAAATCCCATTACCCAGAACTCCACCGCTTGACCGTTAAATCCGTCAATAACAGTTTCTTTCAACATGCCATCATTTTCCAAGCTCTTTTCACCAAGAAATTCATTAAGTTTTGGGAACAGATTAAAATGCGATGGTGCTATGCCAGGGCTGTATGGTGGGTGAACCAGTACTACCCATTCATGACCATGAGGCGTCCAGATCGTTCTTTATCATGAACATTTGTTCTTCCTTCAGTAAAAAGTCAAAACCATTTACACGCATTTTCATCATTCATTACACCTTCACCATTAACTTTTATGAGCTGTCAGTGAATTTCGGCAGAACGAACTTTTTCTGCACTTTAAAGCCGAATGACTAAATGAACTTCACAATCGATGGGATTACTGGTTGTCATGATGATAAAAAAAGCACTATAGCCATACAACCAAAAAAGCAGAGTCGTGAAACGTAATGACTGCGTTGAGAATTTATATAGAGAGATTTGATGATTTCATACTAAAATCAAATTCATATAGCTAATTATAAAAGTATACAAAATTGTAAGGCAAATAATTTCTACAGATTTGCTCGAGTCTTGAAGGCAATGAGCTTCAAAAAGACTAAAAACGAGAATGTTATCAAAGACTAAAAACGAGGTTCTTATCAAAATACCAAATGCCACACAATTTAACCAATGATAAAACCTTCATTGGCTTCAGAAAAATATGAAAAGGGAAATAAAAGTCGACGTGTTTCAAGCTCTCAATAAGTAGGCGCCGATTTTCAAGAAACGCCCAGTGGTATTGAATTCTGACGTAAATTTTTGAAAGCTTAAATTGTTTCTACTTTTATTATCATATTCGATTTTTTGCAGTTATTAAAGTTTTTGTCGTATCGCTTCAATTTATTGGAATTATTCATTTAGTAACAGAGTGTATTAAATTACTTCAAGTAATATTCGAACTAGTCTAACGTAAAGTAATAAAATAGGCAATTTGATTGAAAAATAATAATTAGTTACAACTTTCTAAAAATAAATGCAGTGTACTTTTTTTACTGGTAGACTTAAAACATTTTTTGAAGATATCAGAAAATCCCCACGACAAATAAAATTTCTAAAGTCGAATAAAACAATGGCATGTCTTCCAGCTCCAGAAATCAAAAATAAATAGTTAAATGTTATTTCAGAAAAGTTAACCTCTCCATCTTACTTGAAATTGTTTGCAAATGTTTTTGTTATTTCTTTATTTACGATTCCAATCTTTATTCTAGATATACTTTAAGGCAGGGGTGTCAAACTCAAAAGCTAACTTGGGCCAAATCAACAATGCTTAACTTTAGGTGGGCCGCAAGAGAAAAAAATATCAATGTTCATAGAAACAAATATTTTTATTTTGAATAGCACATTGTAATAAACATATATAAAGTTAAATTATTGTTTGATACTTGACATCTCTTCTCGGCTACTATCTTTCCTATTTCGGGAGAAATTTTTTTGGCCGAGACTACTTTCAAAATTGACCCAACATGAGCGTTATTAATACGGTTTCGGACGGAAAATTTATTTCCATTCATAACAGAAAATTATTGCTTGCACTGATAAGTACTTCCAAACAGGAAATAATTTCATATGCGAATTTTCGAGTATTTTCAAACCTTGCCGGTAAATATTTGTAAAATTCAGGCATAACCACTTCAACGAATTTTGCCTTCAAATTTGAATCTCACTGAATCTCAATCACTTCCATTTGCATACTACTGGAGTCTATATTTATTGAGAAAATCGTTGAAAGCAAACAAAATTTGTTTTCCGAGGAATTAAAATCTTTAAACCTTGTTTCAAATTCCGTTCTAAGATTTGAAATTTTTTCTGCGTATTTTTGATACGATGCAGTATCCCTAGCATGGCTGGTGCAGCAAGTCAAGTAGAATTTTACATTTTCGCGCGTACAATTTAAAATGATCCGTATAGTTTATAAATAAAATATATTATAATTTCATATGATAGTTTCCTTTCTAACTCACATTTCTAATTTATTTTTACTTTGCGTCGGTTATACTGACTGGGCCACAAAAATGTTCATCTCGGGCCGCGAGTTTGACACCACTGCTTTAAGGTATACTTAAGAACGTACTTTAATAAAGTTTATTTTCACCCTCTCTCTTTTCTTTCTTTTTTTTAAAATTATTCCGGCTATAATATTTAATGCATCCATAGTATAGTAAACGGGTCACCCAATCCATTTGTTCATATTTGCTATCCACAAATTAATGGGATAAGCTTAATAAATTTTAGTAGCTAAATTGTTTCTCGCTTTCGCTTTCAAACAACAAGGTTTCTTGCAACAATAGCATTCCTATCCACTTATAACGAAGTACAAGAAAATATTTTAGTCATATATTCTTTAGTAAGTATATTAACCTTCTCGTTGCGTTACCTTTTTTTTTTAATCAAGATAGGTTTAAAAATTGCGTATACGTATTTCGAATCTTCATATATTTTTTTTAAATTTTAAATATTCAAAGATATTTTTATATAACAGTTAGTTTTTATTTAAACATCGAATCGGATCACAAGAGTTGTTCAAAAATGGAGATTAATGAAAAATAATATAAAAATTTTATGAAATACTAAGGTTGAATTTGTATACAAATAAATTAATGCAAAATACTTAGAAAACATTTATCAGAAATTAAGTAAAGTCATACCTCATAATCTTAGTACCAAATTAAACAGACTAGAAAAATTCAGAAATTCGTATGTTGCGCAAATTTAGCGACGTCAATCTCGCACGTATAAATCGAGATATACGCAACGGACGGTTAAAAATTATTAACTGAAAATACCTATTGCAACCATAAAATAACTTGTATTTCAAAAATGGCTTAATATATCTGGTTTTAGTAGAAAAAACCCTAAATTTAGAGATTTTTGAAATGATTATTCTAAAAACAGAATGGCTTTTTTATCTTTTGACGAATTTCCATTTTTAATATTTGCTGTTTAACAATTTGATGCATTTTTGATTACAAATTATATTGCAATAATATCTTGAGAATTGTGCATAAGTTAAATAATAATTTCAACAAATTTTGCAAGTAAATTGTTTTATCATCATCTTTTTTTCAAAGGAGCAGCTTTCTTAAAGTTAACGATTGAAGATAAATGAAGAATCAAAATAGTTTTGTATTTCGAATTTGTTCATTTATGAAACAGAGTAAACAGATGCAGTTTTTTGAGTTACACTAATATGTAATCTTTTCACAACTAGGAAACAATAAATTTTGAGCTAAAGGGTGATCTTAATCAAGATGATCTGTCAGACTTTTTGGTCCAAACAGTTTTATATAGCAAAAAGTTTTTTTAATTCTTTTCAGCAAACCTACTATAGTTCTGAGACTTCACAATCATTTAGAATGCGTGTTAATTTAAATAAAAACTTCAAGTACTAATAGCAATAAAAACGATAGCAATGAATGTACAAAATAGATTAGTGTATTATCTGAAAAAATCTACATGATCGCATAAAGAAGCAGAAACATTTAGAAATATAATAACATAATTAGTTGAAGAGTTCTGAGAATCACGCGTGGTCAGGTAAATCAATTTTAAACTTATGCAAAGAGACAATTTGACAGATACTGAAATTTTTTAAAATACTTAAAAACTTTGATTTCGTATTCGACAGTTCAATAAATTCGGCTTCTCCCAACTCTTTGTATTGACTTTTAAAACATCAGCACTATTTTCGATAATAATTGTTGATGCAACATGGGTTTGGCTCAAGAAATATAACGAAACTTTTTAATAAAACGTATAACTTAATTTAAGTTGTTACTGCTTAGTAATTACAAAATATTTCAATAATATTTATTTGATGAAAGTAATTCATAGATTTTGCAATAATTTCTATTGCCAAAATAATATAAGTAATATCTACTGTGTAACAGAAATTTTGTTCCCTTACATGTACCGGTAAAAAGTAGAGTGTGATAAAAAGTACCTGTATCATGATTACGGGTACCATTCACCTTTTTTTATAGAGAAACCAATGTAGTTTAAACCATCAGTGTTCAGTTTAGCATACTTACTTTTTAAAAAGAAATAGTTTGTTTGACTTAGCGAAAACTTTCTTATAATATACTCTTTTCAAAGTAAGTAATTTTTAAGCATATGATTTTGATTCGAATTATTTTCCCTTTTTGCAAGATTTATAACAACATTTTAAAACTTATCCCCGGGTTCAAAGCATTTTAAACTAAATTCTGTATTTTGGAGGTAAAGGACACCGTGTAAAACTGAGTTCATATCATGTCCATGATGTAGCTTTTTTACTCTATCTAATAATATAAGACACAATGTCCTGTCATAATAAATGGTGAAGTAGACAGTTTGGGAAAACACCATCTCCAAATTCCTCGAGAGATAAAAGATACTATATAAAATCTGCTCTCCTCAAGAATTACATTCCTGTGATGGTGTCTTTTACCTCAGACTAACAGAATTCTATTACAAATATTACTTTTGTCAGCTCTAACATTGAGCGACAAATTTGAACTGATGCTCTTAGTTTGAGTGACAAATTTAAATTGATAAGTGAAAATTTGAGTAAGAAAAATAGTTCTTTTTTTGTCTGGTTGTGCCCAATTATTATCATGCTAAACATGTATTTAACTTGTTATGAATCTTTTAAAAATTTTGACCAAATTTAAAATGTTTTATCTAAAATATATTGAAACACAAATTTTATATAAGTTGTAAATTTGCATGCAACTTTTAACTTTTAAAGTTTCCAACATCTTATACAAATGTTTATATATTTGAATATGCATATATCAGACATAATAAATTCAGTTAAAATGGTTGAAAAATGAAGTTATAAGCAACAACGTTTTAAAATACCAAAACAAAAACCTGCTTTTTTGTGTGTTTGAAACATCATAAATAGACTACAATGATAAACACAAAGACGATTTCTATGAAAAGGGGAATTTTGCTTAAACGAATTTTTTTTTCAACTAAAATAATTATCATTATTTTATTTTACGTAAACTGGAATCTGCATGACACCGAAATGGAAGGGTATGTGAAATGTATAACAAATTAAAAACTCCTTGTAAAGCAACTTAAAAAAAAAAAAATGCCAAAATTCACAAATAAATTCTTTGTGAATTTTTAATAGGTAAGGCTTTTAAATAATGCGTATATCGTTCAAATAAACACTTTTTTTTCTTTTTATAAGTAAAATTATAAACAAAGCTAGAAAGCTGACTAACAAAACAAAAAACTAATATAACAAAACAAAACGAAGAAGATAACTGACAAAGAAAAAAAAAACAAGGTGGGATAATTTCATAATAGTAAGAAGTATATAGAAGTATGTCAGAACAGTAAGAGTTCTATATAGCTAAAATATACTGTATACATATTTTCCCTTTAAGTGATTTTTTTTTCAAAATTAAACCATCACCTCGCAAGTAGTTCATGGAATGATGATAACGAAGTTAACCTTTTACGTAAACAAAAGTTGCGCAAAATGGGAAATCTTAACCAAATTTTAAATTTTTCTTCTTTGCTGAATAAATAAAATGTACGAAAAGATGCGAACCATTGAGATCATAGTTTTCTGTTTTCTTCAGATTTATTTCAAATTTATTTCAGTTGAAATTTTTTTAATCAAACTCATTTTTAATCATACATAATAATTCATCAATTGTTGTATAGTTTATTTATTATTAGCATAAAATATAATTTGATTTGCATTTCGCAAATTTGAGAAAAATATCGAAATAAATTTCTGGTGCCGAGAACGACAAACATTACTTCATAAAACATGTTGTTGTCGTTGTTTCTATTGCTACTTGCCAATATCATCAACCCTGAATTTAAGACAGAGGGTGCATTTCTCATTTTTCAGTGGTGCCATCTATCGCCAACAATACGATTTTAACCACACTCATACCTGACAGCTTTAACTTTTACCAATTACTATTTAATATTTGGGGTTTCTTCTGCGGCGGAATTCGAACTCCCAATCTTGGCTGATTTAAAACATTTTAGTAATATATTATTTTCGTAAAGCGTGGAACTGTTTGCTAGAGGAATAACAAAAATATCTTGGAGAACACGGCCCAAACATCTATGCCGCTGAGACCCCTGCGGTGTTTGTGTCCGAGATTTTCTCAGACCACTCCATCTAGACTTAGTCAGACTATCTAGACTATCTAGACAGGTCACATTAATATAACGGAAACGAAACGACTTACGCTGTCCCGCCAATGCTTCTCCGTCTTATTACTTTTATTGTATTGGTACTTCTGTGGGGCAGCTGTTGAATGAGGGGGAAGTAGTTTTTGATTTCATTGAGCGATATAGTCTCCTGGACTTAGTTTAGTTTGTCTAAACCAAAGGGGATAAGCAATGTTGGGGCAGCGATCGTTTTCAATTAGTGTATTCGTGCAGGGAGCACAAATGTTGTTTTAAGCATATTTTTAGTTGTTGCAGATGCATCTTAATTTGGATGTAACATAATAATTATCTCAGAGAAAATGTACAAAATCATTTAAGAAATATTAGATTTATTAAGTAAATGCTAGTAGATTAAAAATGGCCATATTTAAAATATAAAAATATAGAAAAACCCCTTAAAGGGATAAAGAAAAATGACATCTCTTCGCATCAAGAATTGGGATTAAAGTGAATGAATTATTCTTAACGAACAGTTAGGAGCATGGGAAGAGATCCAAGGTTGGCGATTTTATCAAAAGAAAACATAGCCAAAAAATGAAGCCCACCTCCCAAAAAAAAATATTATATTTGAAAATACTTTGGCAATCGCGAATAGCCAACAAGACTGTGAGAATTAGTACAACCATGCAACTGAAACATAGTTGTGGGAGTTATAAATAGATTTTTGTTTTCGATTAGTCACGACAATAAGTTAATGAGTCTTACTTCAGCATTGATCGATAAGAAAACAATAAAATATTTTACATTCCCTTTTTATAAAATAAAATAAAAATTAAATAATTGGTTTAATTTTAATACAATTCAAAGAATGATTTAAAAAAAAGTTTAGAATATTAAAAGAAATTTTAAAAGCTATGAAAAACGTAATGCCTATAGTGCCATTACAAGCAACAACAACAACCTAACCTAGCTGACACTTTTATTTACAGCTTTTTTTTTTTTACTGATAGGTTTCTAGGTTTGGAAATTAATAAAATTTACTCTATGAATTTTAAAGTCATTAAGTTATAAATTATTAAAACATGTCATTTTCTTTTAATTCTTTTGTCAACAATGGCTATTTTTGTCCTTGTTTGGTTACTTTGGAGCAACACAAAATACAAATTATCAATATTTGAACTGGATGAACAAAACAGGTCATGTGGATATTTTTACACTTGCAAAATAGTTTCTACGTTATCTGAGTGTTTTAATTATTTTTGGATCATTTGCTAAATGTTTACTTCTACACTTTCCATTATCAATGAATCAAGTTATGTGATAAAAATAAGGTAGTTGTCACAATACTACTTGTTACCGGTCAGTGATTATAGTTTTTCTTTTTAAAGTTTTCGTAATTATATCCTAAAAGTCAAGTCGGATAAGTTAGTTATTTAGTGTTTTTGGCGCAAGAGCCAGAAATGGCTATACCGCACCATGAACTTGGTCTAAAAAACGAGTGCTTGGTTTAAATAAAAGGTAAAATTAAATTGAGTTATAAAATCCAATGTCCTTAAGGTACAACAGAAGATTATAGTGTGGTTTATCGCCAATAAGTAAATGTAAAGTAGGATTATTGTAGCCAAAATAGCGTTGTCTTAGAAATTTAAATTTATTGCACTGGATCAGAGCGTGTTTAACAGTTAATGGTTCATTGCAGCTAGAGCAATCTGGTGCAGGTTCACTTAGTAAGAGATGTCTATGTGTAATACGTGTATGACCAATGCGCAAACGATTCAATATAACTTCGTATTTTCTCGGCAAACTTTGTTTCATTACTGGTTCTATATTTGGTATAAGACTGTGTAATTTGTTATTTGTTTCCTCATTCCAACTTTTTTGCCTTTCGAACTGTAGTGTAAAATTAATCGCATTTCTAATATCTGAATATGATAATGGTCGAACTGAAAGGTTTTGGGTCAATTTAGCAAATTCGTCAGCCTTGTCATTACCCAGAATGCCACAGTGCCCAGGAATCCACGATAACATCACAGAATAACCCAGACTTCGTAAATTTTCATAAGTATAAACAACATTAATTATGATTGAATGAGACCTGTGGGAAATATTGTTTAATGCTGCCAGACAACTTTTAGAATCGGTATAAATGTACCATTTTTTGTGTGTTTGGGTAAGGATAAATTGTAGAGCTAATAAGATGGCGTGAGCTTCGCATGTAAAAACTGAACAAGATGGATGCAGTTTTTCAGGGATGATTTCGTTCGGCGTGACCACTGCAGATGCTGTATGACCGTCATTTTTCGAGCCATCAGTGACATTCATGTTTAGGGGGACGGGCTGCTCTTAAGAAAAAAGTCGACCCTCTTAAGCTAATGAAACGAAGAGACTTCAGTGTTTCAAATGTGGCAGGTTGTAATGTGATAATAAAACGTTTAGCCTTCAAAAGTCATAAGAACAAAGAACGAAGTTTTTACCGTGTTTTTTTTAAATCTAAAAATATGCTTTTTATGTTTAAACACGTAAATTTTTTTATTTATCAATTTCTAGCATAATCTTATTAGTAAATTCTTGAGTGAGGTGTCACAATGGTCAAACAAACAATTGGCTACAAATAGCCTATCGTTTTAAATTTCCCTTAAAATAAGTTAGTGGTTTTAATTCCTTAAACTTCATTAATTTATTTGTTTGTTGCTTTATCAGTGAATATGTAAGATTGAGGAAAAGGCTTAAAGTGGCCCCAGTTGACGGTACATTAAGTTATTGTATCATTATTTAGTTTGTGGTACATCAAGTTATTGTTAAAACAATTCTAATCAATGCTAGTAATAGAAACTTTTGTTTTATTAGTTACTTAAGCATCTTTTTTCATAAATATTAATTTTTTTTGTTTCAAATCAATATTCTTAGAAAGAAAAACATTACTTTAAGCTGAAATACACAATTTATTCATGACAAGTTTTCAAGGAACTGAATTCATAAAAGTGAACTTGTTATAAAATAGAAAATAGATATAGAAAATAGAAAATAGAAATTGATATAACTCGAAATAAAGATACATTCATTTTTTTAAACCTAGATCATTGAAAATTTTGCTACATTTTATTGAGTTCTGATTGACTAGAACATCAACTTTATTCAATTTGTCTTCAATATGCTTGAAGAAATCCAAAACAGGGAATTATTTCGCATTGAAAATTGAAATGCGTTATCTTGGAAACAAGTGAGATTCATTCATATTTTTTCCTTCGTCAGATTTCGGATAAATATATTTTAACGGTTGTAGAAATTTCTTTCGAAATATTGTTACACGAACCTTATTACTTTCTTATTGAAAAAAATTATTGAAAACAGTATTTGGAATTCAATGAAAAATTTGGTTTGAGAACATCAACGTTTTGATATAAAATTACATTTAAATTATCCTAAGTTAGTAGACTCTTTTAATCTTCAAAATACTTTTGTGTTGTTTGAATACGATTAGTATTATCTAATTACAGAAATTTTGTGTTGTATCTTAACCACCGAATTTTTTTTTCAAGATTTCATATGTAATTGTATGCATCACGAGCAATCAATCAACTAAACTCATTCATAACTAAGCAGGCCATAAGCAACATTGTACACGCTTTCTTCTCACACTTAGGAAATAAAAAATAATTTTAAAAAAAGTTTGAAAATATTTCAAAAACGCGTAAAGATTAGAAAATCTTTCGAAAATTGACATTTTTTAAGGAATATAAAAATTTTTTTTGAAATTTGAAACAAAAAATAACCTAAGAAAATGATAGAAAAGTTCAATTTTTAAAGAAAAAATAAAATAGTGGAGGTTAAGCTTCTCAATAATTTATATATATATATATATATATATATATATA
>NC_092206.1:41549935-41562522 GCF_043381705.1 Parasteatoda tepidariorum
GGAAATTTTTATTTCTCTCTCTCTCTCTATATATATATATATATATATAAAAGAAAACAAGCTTTTTGAAGCATTAAAATATTTTTCAGAGTTTTTCAACAGTTCTAAAAACTATCAAAACTATTGGCAATTAAATATTAATATAGTATTTTCGAAAAAAAAGAATAAAGGATGATTTAACCCTTTGGCGGTTTCGTGAAAGGCTAAAATTGGGAGAATGTTTCTCTCTTTACAATATTTCTCTGTCAAAGTACATGGCAAAACGGGTTTTGCTGTGCTGAGAAGACTGCAGGTTAAAATACGATTCTTTATGTGCAGAACCGTCAGTGGATTCCTTTCACTGCACAAAGAAGCCCCCTAGTGGGGCTACTTTGTGCAGTGATAGGAATTCAGTTTGATAATCATGTTTTTAGTAAAATATTGATATAAAATTGTTAAAAAAGTTAATTGTTGACATTTTTAATAACAAAAACATCAAGATATCTAAAGATATTAGTTCAAAAATAATTTTCAGCGTTAGAAAACCATTTTTATAAAGAATTTTTTCTTAAAAAGAATGTCTATTTCAAAACATTTGAGTTTAAACAAAAGGAAAGCATATACATTTTTGAACATTGAAATGGAGGAAATTTCAAAAATAATAATTATTACATATTCATTAGCATTTATTATATTGATAAATTTGAACATAACATGCTTGAATGAACATGACAGAACTTGCTCTTTAGTTTCTGTCAAAATCACCTGATGTCCTATAAAATATATTTTATGTGTTAAATCGTTCAATTAATTCATTAGAAAAATCAATGCAGAAGAAAAATAATAGTTTACCAGCATGTTTCACGTGTTTCTTGTGAATTTTATTAGAGATAGTAATTCTGTGGATTTTGTACTTCCGAGAGGCTTCTGCAATCGACATACCACCAGCAACTGCTTGCAAACATTGTTGCAGATTTTCTAAAGTGTAATCACGGTAGTTTCGTGATCCAGGTATTTTTTTTACAACGTCTGACCATTTTTCCGTCGAAAAAAAAACGAATGAGGCTTTACACAAAGTAGCCCCACAGTGCATTTATTTTCATTTTCCGTTTATTTGTTATTAATTTTCAAATTTTTTTAACGCTAACATGATATAATTGTTTATTAATATATAAGTAAAAAATTTTGCACTTACGACAATTGTTTTATCAACGTCTTTGCATTTCACAGCTAAAGTTTCCTTACACACTTTTCGACGTCCGACGTTCTCGGAAAGTTGTTGACATTGAATAAACAAAACACACTCAGAGATTGTTTTAAAATTCGAAAAAATTTTTTTAGTAATAGAGGAGACTTCTATCTTCAAATTTCACAAATTTTTAATGTGAAAAAAAATACATAGTACTGAATAGCAGCGCTTGAAAAGTGCCAAATTTGAATTTGCACAAAGTAGCCCCCGTTGCACAAAGTAGCCCCACATGAAGGTATCATTGTTATTATCAGTTTTAATATTATGATTAATATTATTTATACGGCAAAAAAAAGCGTTGAGTATTTTATTTAAAACTCTTTCAACAATATTTTTAAGTATTATCTTAAAATTTAGTGCATATAATACTTGGTTAAGGATTAATGTAGCTAAAAAAAGGGAATTTTTAAAAATTTCTGCTCATGTCTTTGCTAAAAAACATGCATAAAATATGAAACTCTACATTTTTTTTTAATCTGCAGTTCAAAATGATTCATGAACAATTGTAGACAATTATTTTGAAAACAGCATGAGATATCGTGTTTAAAAGAGTGCAAAATGTGAAAGGATCTGATTTTGAGATAAACTTGTTTAAAGATTTAAAATCATTTGTCTATTCACTGTTATCCTTGCACAAAAACTGATATCACTTTGTAAACAATTAGAGTTCAAACAAAAGTAACGTATTTCAAGAAAACAAATGTACAGGGATTCTAATTTTATAACAAGCTCAACTTAAAAATTTGCAGATACCTTAACCAGTAAATTATTTATTTACCTAATGTTTAACGGCATTTATTTGTGCGTTTTTTGATAACATTTTCTTAATATTAGTCGTTACAACATTAAGTTTCCAATTTTGTACACTTTTCCGAAATTAGAGTTATGAAAGTAAAACTATTGTTGTATTATAAAATAGTCCAATGATATTATCTTTTTAAGCAACATTTTACGATAAACGTATTTAGTTACTTTTCAGAATTACAAAATGGTAATTAATTACTGTCATTTTTACTACTATTATTATCTGTAACATTGAGTCAGTCAAATAACATATGTAGTTAAAAAATAAAAATAAAGAAACACAGCAAATTTTAAGCATCAAAAATCATAAAGTTAGATAAAAAATCTTAATTAACTTAATATCTAGAAGATAAATCGAAAATCTTAATTTTTGTTTTTAAATTAATGAGGAATTATCTCTCAATCTAATGTGCGATATTGATGTTGAAATTAAGTCTTCAATTTATTATACCTTTCATTTATTTTTTTAAATTAATGACTAAATTGTTGTAAGGACATAAAACTAACTCGTACTCAATAGCTTAGCAATAGTTTAAAGTTTGAATCAGTTTGGAAAGAATTTGATCAGACATAATAGCTGATTCACTTTTAGAGCCATACTTGATTCAAAGAACACTCTGTTTTCTTTCAGGGTCTTACATAGCTTAAAAGCCTCTAATGCGTAGTTTTCTATGACAATTACTAGAGAAAAAAATAAAAAGGAATAACTCAAGAATACCCTCAAAGGAAATCCACTTTTACTCGCTTATTGGAAACCAAGAGAATCGATACCAAATGAATGGAAACTTCGTTCTGTGAAAGTAATAGCGTGGAATTCTAAAACTTTTGGCAGAACTATTTTTATTTTAAGAAATTTGTCTCCAGTTTAATTTGATATGGCACCAAAAGAATGATAATGTGTATCTAGAAAGTTAATTTATCAAGTTAGATACTACCGGTAGTAATTGAAGTATACATTTGTTTTATACTTAAAAATCAATTTTTTTACTTCCTTGATGATTTTTGTTTTCCTTTTTTTGTTATTGTTTAGTTTATTATTTTATTGATGTGCTTAAAATTTAGAACTGAATATTATGCGCTACCCAAAGATTAATGTCACAATTAATAAAAGTGCAACACGGCTTTAATATTCAATGATGTTGTACTACGAGGCGTGTTTTTTAAGTACGGACCGCTTTGCTTTGTATACAAATAGATGCCGCAAACGACGAAATGAGTTCCTCCTCAGTGGTCTGACATTCCTTGGGAACAACTGTACACAGTTGCAGCTGTGTAGGTAACCAGTATGATCAGTTCTTCGTCATTAAAATGCTTAAGATGATTGAATCGCCTATCCCTTTCGACGTACTGTCAGTGATGCATTTTTTATTTCATTTATTTATTCATTTTTCTTTTACTGGCAAAAAACCTGTCTGCTGCAAATATTTGGTTGATTTATTGTTGATTTATTGAAATTACATACATTTGCTGACTTGTGTGCTCAATATAGGCTTATAAGTCATTGTCAAGTAGAAAATACAGATAGAACAATTCAGAGAAAGACATCACAAAGAATACATCCAGGGTTACGGCGGGATTCGAACCCGTTACCTCAACGCTTAACAGAGCGTTTGGACCGGCGATACCGCTCGGCCAGGGAGGCCCCGCAAATATTTGGCAATTTGTGAAATGTGCTGAGCTACTGAACGTTTAAGTTTATGGAACTTACAGAATTTTGCTACTTCCTGACAATGACTCTCCAACAGCTCATATCAGAGCTTTATTGGATTCTTCTAGCCAGAAAGCTTTGCACCCCCCCCCCTGTAACCCAGACGTTACGCCGAGTGATTTCATCTTTTTCGATATTTCAAACATCATTTTGGCGGCAACCACTACAACGATAACGAAGACATGAAAACGGCCGTGACCGTTTCATTATCAGAGTTGGCGGCAAGTTTCTCATGAAGAGGGTATTCGAATTATAGTTGTAAGACATAAGTGGTTAAACAAACTCTGTAATTATGTTGACGCTATGGAGAAAGAAATCATCAGGGTGCCATTTTATGGTGAAGGATATTACTTCCAGTGTGGATGGAGTTTGCAATGGTATAGTGAACTAAGTTGAAGATAGTAATGACAAATTGAAGATTGCGATGAAAACAGAAGGGTGATGAAAATAATAGTTGAGCCGGATTAGAATTAATAAAAAGAGGCTTTTATTTAGTAGTATATATGCAGAGCTCCAGTTACAAAATATAAAAATCATTCATAAGAATTTCAGTTGAATCAATTTTGCATAATAATATTAATTAGGACAGGCCATGGGAGACAAATCCCCCACAACCTGCCTAGTCAAAAGCCAAATTAAAAAGTACATGTAATTTGTTCTCAACGGAGACAGAAGCATGGGCAGGAGATCCAAAATTGGCGATTTATTAAGATATAGCATAGCCAAAACAAAGCCAATCGGCATATCAATATTGGGCTAATACCTTGGCGATCACGAGTCGCCAACAAATTTGTGAGAATTATTACAACCATGCAACCGAAACATTTAGCCGTTGGAAAATTAGAATAAAAAGTTATAAATAGATTTTTGTTTTCGATTAAAGGCGACAGTGAATATATAAGTCTGCATTAGTAATGAAATAAAAAAAGTATCCGTTACATTGATCTAGAAGAGAAGAAATAAATATTTTATGTTCGTTTAAAAAGTTTTTGATTTATTTTAAAAATATTTTATTAATAAAAAATCAGCTTAAGTAATGAAAGATATTTAAAAGATAGAAAATAAATATGAGTATGCCAATTGTGGCATCACAGACGCATAGAAAATCGCATGTAGAATCCGAAAATAAATTTGTTTCATTTTGATTTTATATTCGAAAGACCCTTAGTTAAAAAACACACTTCGTATATTTTTTTTAACATTATTTAGATTAATGCACAACTAGATAATTCATTAGCGTTCCTTACAAAACTATTCCCCTTTTTATTTGAGTTACCAGACTTACTTAAATCTAATTTGCATTGTTCGTGCATTTAAGGAAAATGCAAGAGCAGTTTCCATTATTTAAAATGTAATTACTAACTCTTTATATTGGTAACTTTTCCTGACCTAGAGCTGAAAATAATGCAATAAATAATAAATATTTTCTATAATAATAATTAAATTCCGGAGTTGCCCACCCAGAACTGCCCACCAAATTTTGAGTTTCTGACTATCAATGCTCAACTCCGAACATTGCATTGAAGCATTGAAAGCGTAGAAACCATCTACATTTCGTGGAGCACTCATTAGTGGAACTTACCCGCATTTGAGTTAAATTCCACCCATGCTTAGTGCGGAAGCAAGGGGACTCTAACCCATGATCGGTCTGTCACTTTAGATATTTAAAACAGCACCGTAGTCGGTTTGAGCTAGGAGCAGATTTTATATCAACCAGCCACCACTGGAATACGGCGCTATTACCTGAGCCACCACGGCTTTTCAGGAGTCATTTCGTTCTCTGTGTGCAAACATTTTTCTTTATTTATAATTTTGATTTGGTAGTCAAAATTTCAATAATCCCTTTTTGACGAGCTAGATAGCAATTAATTAGTCTAAGTCTTTTCTCGTGACTATTTTTTCGTCGTAAAGTCCTTTTTACATTGTTTTTCAAATGATGATACATACACCTTCAATTTTGAGCAATCATTTTTTGACAAGGTGAGCTCGCGATTAGGTGATTGAAAGTCTTGATTTTCCACTCAGTTTTTAAAATATTACTTCGTTTTTAAAACACGATATTTTAAATACTGATCATCATCATAGTTGGCCAGACAGCCCAATGTGAGCCAATGCCTTCCTCTGAAGATTTCTACACGACGACTTCCGATTTATCTTTGATCTCCAATTTTTTTCATTAATTGCCAGAAAATCAGACTCCACTTTTTAATTGCGTTGTCGTCACTCATTCGAATCACGATCCAATGCATTCTATTTATTTTCATGTATTTAATAATATCAAGTTAATAATATCAATAATATCAAATTTTTTTTTTAATATTTTTATGATATATATAGTAAATGATAGCACGAGAACTCCTGTAACTTAGGNATCTAGATATATATATAATATATATATATATATATTTCATATTATATCATATCATGTTGTTTTGAATCGTAAAAAGTATATCTAAGACGGAAATGAAATATTTTATTATGAATTGATAAAGTGGGAAAAAAGCAATAATTTATCATTAATGCTAATTCCTAACTTTTTTAAAAAGCAAAAAAAAAAAAAAAAATTGGATATAAAGTTTGGAAATTCAGTTAAAAAATGAATGAGGGTAAAAAAAAACTAATTAGTTAAGAGCACTGATTATAAATGAGTCCTAATTAAGGTTAGATAGAACATCTGTTCTCATTAAGAAGTATATAATGAGTTCATTTCGCATCGAAATCTTAAACAGCAGGTTTTAATCTTCTGATGAAAGAATGGAGAAGATGGAAATATAAATGAAAGGGAAGATGAAAATAGATCGGAGTTCTTTCCTAATTATTTTGGATGAAAAATCTACTAGAGCATATTAAAATGAGCAAGATTTTATTTTTTTTCAAATGAGAATCAACATCGAATTTACTAATAGTATGATCATATCTTTCATCTTCAGTTTCAATATAATTGCGATTTGTTTTTCAAGAATCAAGTATTGTCTCTCATTTTTTTTGTAAGCGCAAAGTTAAAAGTTCAGTTTCAGACGTTGAAATGGATACCGTTAATGATAGGTGATATAAGGGCTGAATATTGATGCAGTGTGAGTATTGAATGTATTTAATATGAGTTGCGAACGCCGATTCTACCCTTCTTTCTGTTAGTATTTACCAATTTACCAGGCATTTTCGAAAAATAAAGAAACAATGTTGTGTACTCAATAAAAAAAAACTGTAAAAAAAAATTTAACAAATGTATTAAATGAGCATTAAAAATTACTTACATGCATTATTTTTAGCATAGTAGTCAACATTTTCAAAACATTTATTAAGTCTGAGTACAATATTTTGCTTTAAAATGTCATAAAACTTTTCTGCCTGTTGTCAGAACCACATTTTAACTTCTGTTTGGATCGTCGTTAAAGTTTTGCTTTCTAGATGTTTTTTCATTCAAAATAATAAGCGAAAGTTTCTAGGAGCTAGGTCCGGGCTGTATGACGGAGGATCTAAACATTTTAAATTTAAACTGTTGAGTAGTGCTTTGGTTTGAAGCGCTATGTGAAGATGAGCGTCGTCATAAAATAATCAAACTCCGTTTCTCAGCAAGCCCCTGCGTTTGTTTTGAATTGCATGCCTTTTGGATACTCTTTTAATGACCTTGCTCAAAAGTAACCTTTTGCACGAAGAAAACGTATTACAGAACTCACTTTACATCTGACAAAATTCTGAATTGACGCAGACATACAATGACGTGGTGCTCAAACAAGTCTGACCATTAAAATAACGAATGACTTCAAGGGGAAATCGAAGCGTCCATAGTTCCGTGTTGCAAAAGGATTCACAGAAACTTTTCATTTACTGCTATCGATAAAATATCTAGCCTCGTGAATGGGTTATTGTATTATTGTAATAAAATAAACACACAAATTATCGAAACACAAAATATTTCGTTACTATAACACTAATGCACTAAACTATAATGTTTGTAGATAAAATATAGAATTTAAACGAGACAGATTGAAAGCATAAATTTGTGAGAATTTTCTACTACTATTTGTTTTGTTTTTAATGTATGTCAACAGCAATATTTAAATTATAAATAAGTGTTAAAAAAAGCATCATAAGACTTTAGAGATTTTATTATATATTTCTTTAAACTGTAACCTTAAAATTTTAATTTATGCAAAACTGAATGATGAAAATGATATGGAGAGAAAAGAAATTAAAAACTGTTAAATTAATTCAAATACATTTTTTTGTAAATGTTGTAGTATTGAATATTTGAATAGTATTGTAAATTATGATGAACAAAACTAACGGATTTTTAAAAAGTTATCTAGATAATAATCTACATAATGTATATACACTATAAATGTAAAATATATATACACTACATATATAAAATACCAATAATAAAGTTTAGGAAATTTTGTTTGAAAATTTAGTGCTTTGAGTTTCAAAATTTAATATTTTAAAAACGGAGAATACTGACAGAGATTCTCTAACTTTTTTTTAAACAATTGTAACATTAAGTTGATGTATCTTTCTAAATGTCCTTTTAAAAACTTCACCACAATTTTTCAAGTTTAGTCTGGATATTGGTTTGCTTAGGTATTACCAATTGTAGCAGAGGAAAGCTTTTAATGATTTCAACTTAACAATTGACAAATAATTTCACAAAGCTTTTCATTTGATAAATTTAGGCTCTCGAAATAACGATAAACAAGCATGGATTTAAGCATTTTGGTATTTCATGATTTTTTTTACTCTCTCCTTCAAAGAGAGTAACTAATTGATGAAAGTTGTGATAATAACTTCTGAAGATTTCACGTTAAGTCGTCACTAAGAAAATAAGATACAAATTAACTTAGTGAAGTTATTAATTAAGATAATTAAACACTCTGCAGAATTCGAATTTGCATCTTTTAAATATACTTAACGCAATGGTTTGAACGTGGATATTTTTCAAAAACCACCAAATCAACTTTAATACGTTTGCGATAGTACTGAACTACATACAACTAATCAAAACAATTTAAGAGGAGCAACATTATTCTGAATCAATGAATATTAAATTGATAACACATGCTAATGACTCAATGAATTAAAAATTACCAGTTCTGCAGTATATTTAATTAATAATTGTGAAGTAATTAGTCGAGATAAGGAAATGATAATCTCAATTATTTTCTCTTTCAAATGTATTTATTAATGTCTAGAAGAAAGAAAACCAATTTGCAACTTTTATTTAATTACATAAAGCTAAAGCCAAAATAATTTAAAATATGCAAAATGATTAGTTGAAGTTGGTACTTTCTATTTCTGTAACTACAGCAAAATATAAGATGCATTATTACGGTTGAGCAATGCTAAATAATAGATATGAAAACAATGTAAATAATTGATGCGTTACTACCAACGACGATGCATCATAGATTTAATTTTTATTTAATTTTACAAAGTTGCAATAGTTTTTGGAAAAATATGTAAATTCTCAAATGATTTGTACATTGAAAACGTAAAATAATAAGAAAAAATGAACTCTTATATAACATAAAAGAATAAATGAGAACATTTTGAGGAATTCATCGTTTCACATTTTTGAACAAGAAATTAGCTTTTCCACTTTCTCTTCATCATTAATACCAGATTCTAAGAACCTTAAATCAACTTTGTTCTTTCAATTTTGTTTTACTTTCCATTTGCCTCTCAGAAATATTTACGGCTTTTGAAAAACTGAAGTTACTTTTCACCATCACTACATGTTTTTTTCAAAGCAAATTTCTCAAATTTAATAGTAAAAAATAATTTATTTCTAAAACCAAAATGAAATAAACTTAAATTTTGGTCTGTCATTACATTCAACATTTAGATTATATGAATATCAATATTTTCATTCAGTATTTTGATCTTTTTTATTTAAAAAATTATCTGTGTTTTGTAAAGCTTTTTACGAGTTAATAAATTCTCGTATAAGTTCAATTATTAAAGTTCTAAGGAAAATTTAATAAACTTTTAAGCTGAACTCACTTTAAATCAATGGAAAAAAGAGTTTGCATTTATTGCCCGAAAAACATCAAGCTTTTGCTTCTAGTCAGTTCTAAATAGTTGCGCCCTTTTTTAAAAAAAGTATTTATCACAAATAATTTTCGCAGCATTACGGAATATGAATAAGCTGTGTTGAGCTGCCTCTCAGAAATGGAACTGGATTAAATATCATTCCTCAAGCCTTTTTGAATTATTTGATGAAATTACTTTTGTCTTATTTTCCTTACGTTTTCAAACGATCGCTATACCCAATTAGACTCTCTTATAAATAAGTATATTAATCATTTGAACTCATTTTTTTTTCTTATTTTAATCATTTATACATTTTTTACATATAAAAACAGCTGCGTAGATTCAGTTGAAAAATTTACCGAACCATATTATCATCATAAGTAATTAAAATTTCAAAAGAAAAATATTAAATTTGATGCTCATTATTTCCTTGAGAAATAAAGTTTTTTTTTCCTTTTAATGAAAATAATTATAAAGTATTTCTTCTTTCTTACTCAATTGTAGCACAATGGAACTTTTTTTAAATAAAGTAAATCCTGATTAGTAGATACATTCAAATGTTTAGAAGACGAATCTACTTAATAATTGCCAACTAATTTATTTATAACGAACATAAATAAAACATTTTTTGTTAAATTTGAGCAGAGTCATTTAGTTTTGTTTTAATAACGCTTTCTGTTATGAATTTCAAGATTCAATTTATTCTAAATTTTAAAAAAATTAGATTTTCCGTTATTTCAAAATGTAACGAGAAATGAAATATAATGAGAACCATACATATTAAAGCAATTGCACCTTAAAATTCTTAAAACCTTCAAATTTGGATATTTATATTTTTAAAAAATTGCAAGCAGAGTGTAAGGAAACTGTATCATTAAAGAATAATACATATTAATCACTATATTGCTATTCATATTATTTAGCGTACTTAAATTCTTAGAAAGAAATACGCATTCACTCTTTTTAAGAAAGGCAATTTAAATTTTTCATTACAATTATACATAATTTCATGGAGGTATCAACTATGGAATAATATCGTCATTTGATGGAAGTGCTATTGGAAAAGCCAACTATGAGAAATCATCAATAAAATCATTACTTACTAAAAGTTTGTTTAGAATTTTACATTATAGTGATTTCAGTGCACTGCCTTATAATAAAATTGCTGTATAATATTATTTCAATCAAAGTAACAGCAAACACTTGTAAATAACAATGTAGACGATTTTGTTGAAAATGATTTTTAAGAGTTTTTTTTATTTAGGAAAATAGCACTAAATTTATTTTTTTGCTATGAAAATTACATTTTAATTTTAATGTGAGCAATATTTAGTTTTTTTTTTAGAAAACAGAATTTTCAAAAAACAAATGCTTACAGCTTTAAAAAAGTGACTGCTGTAAAAAGTTTAAGCGAGATTTTGTTGCACAAAAATATTTGAAACGTGTTCCAGGTTACATTATTAGAAATATAATTAAAGTCACCTTATTCTTATATGAAGAAAACGAGAAAATTTCCATAGACATAAAAAACTTGGTTTCTTTTAAGTTTCATCTAGCATCTAATAATAAATTCTTCATGGAAGAGGTTTTCCCAGACAGGGTCTTGGGGTTTGGCCAGTTAGTTCAGTTTTGCTTGCAGTTACGTAAAAAAACCGACGTATTTTAAGAGGCTCACACTTTTTAATTAGCGATTTTTAAATGCAACTACTAGCAAGAATATCCTTAACATGAAATCAAAAAATTTAGAAATCTTGATTTGTTCAAATGCATGACGCTATTTAGACTATTTATTTGGAATCTTGAATATTTATGATTCTTTGTAAAAGAATAGCTCTTTACGTTTAAAATTGTCTATGAGAAATCTATTTTAAACTTGTGATTCATTATTAAAGGACTGGCATGAAACATATATATATATTCGTAACTAGGTTATTCCAGCACAACGCTGCTGAGATTTGGGACTGTTTTCCTTCTTTTGAGGATTATAGGAAGTAACAAGTACTGAGTCTGTAACTTAAGATTGATTTTTTTCTTATAACAAAATAAGTTAACAATATTTTATATTTCTTGATATTGAATTTTTACATTTTTTAAATGCTTATAAAGAATTTTAACTTTGATCAAAAAATTTATTCAAATATTGTTCTAATGAAGAAGAATATTTCTTTGCAAAAAAATTCCAAACAAGAGACATAGAGCTGAAAACTGTTAAAAATGAAGATGAAATTTTTACATTTATTAATAGCGCTACTATGGAACTATATTGTGATATATATATATATATATATATCACAATAAAAACAAGGAAAAAAACGAATAAAATTAATAAGTTTTATTAACTGCTGAGTATATAGAACTCATGAAATAAGCTAAAATATTGAGAAAATATGGAAAATAATAAAAATAAAAAATAAAGACAAGAGAAGAAAGCAATCAAAAAAAATTTTCAAAAGTATTTTTAAGAAAATATAATTTTTGATTTCTTAAAAAAAAGTTATCCGGAAAACAAAACAAAAGAAAGGAAAGATATAATCTATTCATCAGCCCACATGATTATATCAGCAAAAAGAAGTTGTTATTTTCCATATTTTGTTAATATTTTAGCTTATTTTATGAGTTCTATATACTTGCAGCTCATGCGCAGTTAATGAAACTTATTAATTTATTAATTTTCTTTGTTTTTTTTGTGCTATGTTATAGTGATCATATTTAAAGCAGCTTTAGTGCTTGATATTATCTATAAGTTATATATATATATATAACTTATTAACTTACTTTCGTTTCACACACACACACACTCTAAAACCAAAATGAAAT
>NC_092206.1:41563085-41588013 GCF_043381705.1 Parasteatoda tepidariorum
GTTTGAAAGTTTTACGAATATATATATATAGCTCAATTTGCAGGAACAAATATAGTTTTATCATAAATGTATTTGATAAAAGTGTTTGAAATATTATAAATTGTGCATATTAATGTAAATTCAAACGTTTTTGAATCATTAATTAATTATAAATCATAAAAATCAGTGGTCAACATTTTTCGCTGGATTTTGAGACATTTACATGTTTCTAAATATCAAAATTAAATATGCACTTTTGCATGACGTTTTACACATGTACAACAGAAACTCTCGCTCTCTAAAGAACGTTTTTATTTTATTTTCAAAAAGAGAGATTAACCAGTTATTAACCCGTTATTTTATTTCTAAAATTTATTTCGATAAAACAAGGACATTCGAGTTTAACAAAATAGATTATTACTGTCAGATATAATTTTTTTTCGATTTGATATTACGCAGTTTCAATATTTTTTAAGCTAAGACGGTTAATACATTACTAACTTGACTTAAGTGTTTATTTTTCTACCGCTTTCTTCATAAAAATACTGACATGATTACGGTATTTCTCAACATTTTTGGGTTGCACTGTAAGAAATTTTTCCGGAAAAATGGTTAAGTAACAATTTAATTAATTTCTATTTTACCATATTCAAACAAAACAGTCAAATAACCGTAAATAAGTTGGTATTCAAATTGATAACTGTAAGAAAAACATTTATTTACTGCTTTCACCTATTACGGTTAAATAACTGGAATTCTATAGCATAAGTTAGGCCCACCTACTGAAACTATTTTGATTCCTTTTAGGTGGGTAGACATTATGGCAAAAAAAGAGCTAAACAGTCAATTTCATGACTGACTGAACGGTTATTCGAATCCCAGCATTAACACCACAATATATGATAAAAATAACTCCAATTCCCTTGACCTAACGAAAAACCAAGTTACAATATCCAATTAAAATTATTTTTTATGGTTTAAAATTCATGTTAGTTGTAAACAGTAAAAGAAGCTATAGTTTTGTATCCATGGTATTAAAACCATATTAGTTGTAAACGGTAAAAAATGTTCTTTACTGTAACCTCCAGGCTAATTGTATAGACAGATTGTTACCGGTTATTTTACAGTAATTTCAGAATGGAAATTCTAACAGCTTGAAGATTCCATAATATTTACGAAAATTTATGGGACCTCATAAAAAATGAATAAATTCGGCACAAGCGTGAGTGAAACTGTCAGTTCTTTTCACTAGTACCGTGAAATACTTTTTCAGTTTTAATTTATTATCTTTTAATTTTAATACAAAAACTTTTAACGTAACTTTTAAACTTTTAACTTAAAGACATCGAAGAATATGGATATTTTAAATAAGTATGAAACTTAAAAATGTAGTAAAATAATAAAAATGAAATAAAACACTTAGGTTAATTTAAAGATTAATTAAAGTTATTTTAATATTTTTTATCTATTAAGTGCGGCCATTTAGAAGGCTAAGAGAGAAAACTCACTTATTTCTATAATAAAAATAATGTGTCTAAACGTTTTAATTTTTAGTTTGTCTGTATTAACTTTATCTATTTTCTGATGAATTGTGGAAATTATTGGGTAATCGTAAAATTATTATAACAAGTTAAAGAAGTATTAAAATTGCTAAAAGTTTTGACACCCCTGCTGTAATTCCCGCGACCCCCAGTTTAAGAAACTCTGCAGCACTACATAGTTTTACTCAAACGCAACCTCAGTGGTGAAATTTTTAGTCATGTACGAAAGAGCCTGCAGCAGGCAACAAAGTAATGACGTGCCATATTTTTTCATTAAGCAGTTCCTTATTATTATTGTCACATAACTACTTTAGAGGCTTATGGTGCGTCCACTAGATAGCAGAGTTAGCATCAAAGTCTTATTTATTGTTTTGTCATGACATTAATCATGACATTAATCATAAAAATACTCAACGGAAAATTTTGAAAAAACGGAACTTATACATATCTAAACTCTTCAGAATTAACTATTACATAATTATTAAAATACATTTTATTAATTCCGCTATAGTTCTAAAAACGTTTTAACTGTACCAAATAAATTATTCAGAATATATTAAACTTGGAATTTTATAAAATACAAATTAAAGCTAAAAATATCTACTATTATAAATCTTATACTGTATTAAATAACTATGCATTATTAACTACTTTAAGCAAGTAAATCAGACGCAATCGTAAATATTTACATTCGAAAGTTTAGAAACAGAAATGATTGATTTTTCAAACGAATTAAAATACTGTTTCGTTTATTTTAGTTATTAATTCTTTACTATACAATATTGCTTCATAGCAAATAAATAACAATTTATTATTAAAAAAAATAACGTCCTAATATCCTAAAGTATATTTTAGCTCCATGTGCGGAAACGAGACAATGTCATTTAACATAAGTGTATACTAATTGTTTTTTAAAGCATTAAATTAGATTTTATTTGTTTCACAAACTTTATGGGCTCTAAAACAAGTATGCACTCATGTTTTAATTTCCACTTCAAAGCCCAGCGAAAATTTTAAATTTATTGTACCAGCTTTCAAGGAGGGATAACTGCGTGTAAATCTGAAACTTATCAACATCTTTATCCTAAACTTAATGGCACACGTTAGTTCAAAAACTTTTGTTATTACTTCATTTTAATGGCATTCTCTTTCAGTAAAAGGACATTTTACATTTTCTACGACAACAGCCTTTTTCGCTTAATTAATTTTGAAATCGTTTGTACAAGTTTTATCTCAAATAACCACGTGCATATTTTTCTTTTCATTTTTGGCCACTGGTATTTACTTTCTCTTCGGTAAATATATATTAATACATTGTATTAATTTCAGGAATAATAATATGCTTGTAGGTAGTTTTGCTTTCTTTTATTAATCTTATGCAAATGGATAACATATTATATTTACATGGATATTGCCTTCTGCAAATGTTGATAATAATACTAAATTTTATTTAGAGAAGAAGAACTAAATGCCTCTTCCTTAATTCCGAAACATTAAAGGCTTTTTTTTATAAAACTATTATTTTATGTCGAGCCTAGCGCACTAGGTCTCCAACTGGCGAAAGGCCCTCACTCCCAAGTTACATATGAAATATATAAGCAGTAAAACCCCGCTTTGCGTAGACCGTTTTGTACTTTATCCCGTTTCCTACGTCATTTAATGCTGGTCTGTTAAAATTACCTACTTTGATAATGCTTAATTAACCCTGATTTCACGTCATCCTTCTTGAAAAAGGTTCCGCTTTTTACGCTTTACTAACAGATCAGTACATTTTTTAAAGAGACTTGTCTATTAGTTTCTTTAAAATTCTTTCTATTCCATCTTTTCCTTTTGTCTATGAGAGGAAATTTCCCCCATAAGTCACTACAATAATCATGGTGGGAGGGGAAAACGACGAGAATGCTGGTTAAAGGAAGTATGGGAGCATAAATTGTAAGAATTGAGATGGAAATTTTCAAATATTTGAATCCTAGTTAAGTACTTGAATCCTAGAATTAGCCAACCATTTATAGAATGAAACACTAAACAACTAGTTCGGTAATTAATCGGTGACTTGCAAGATGCTTCTAAATCAAATTAAATGTACTGATAGCTTCGAATTTGATTTTAAAGCGTTTGACAGTGTTGACTGAAATGAATTACAAATGGGTTTAATAAAACTCCTTGGAGTTAATTGCGTCTCGTCATTCGACTTGAAGATTGGCCTTTTTGAATAAAGATTCTTTGCTAAAGTATCTGATTTAATACCTACTCTTAATGATAAGGATAAAAAAGAATGAAAATGAGTAAAAACTTTCCGAGGATATATCTATAACTGATCAAGAGTTAGGAAGTATTAAAAACTCTGACGTATCGTCGAATGCACAAATTTGCAAAAAATATCGAGAGAGATATTATCTAAAACCAAAAAAAAAAGAGAGATGCAAATATTACATAAAGATTCTAGTAGCTCATCCTGTCAGTGCGAAGTCTAGAAAAATAAATGCATGCACATTATATATATATATNATATATATATATATATATATATATATATATATATATATATATATATATATATATATATATATATATATATATATATATATATATACAAAAAAGTTGACTTTTAATATTGTAATTAAAAACTATGCATGATAAATGAAACTTGTTGACCCTTTAAGAGGTCCCCCAAGTGTCTTTGAGCACAGAGCCTTCAGATCTGTAAAATTGGGCCCATATTATAACCTAGCATGCAATTGTTTGTTTTTTAAAATTTTTTCAGATATTTCTCGCTATAGCATGCAAATTTTAAAACTATTAATTTGTTTTTAGGTATACCATATGTTCGATATGATACAAGAAATTACTCACTATTTTTCTGAACACCAAAGTTTGAAAGTTTTACGAACATTACAGCTCTTTTAGCCTACATTTAATAATTCTCCCGATATTCAATAAAAAATAATAACAATTCGCATTAAAGATAATAACAATTCGCATTAAAGATAATAACAAGTCGCATTAAAGTCAGCTCTTAAGAACATTTGCTGTTTATGTAAAATGTTTACAAGAAATTCTTATTTAAATTTTCTGCAGAATACAATTTTAATTGCTTTAAACCTAAAAGGTTACCTAACCATTTCATTTCTTCGTATAGTGAAACGGACCTTAAAACTTAAAGATGTTTTTGAAGAAAGTCTAGTTTAAAAATTTGCTGGTCACTTAGTAATCCGATTTATTTCTCGGCTTACGTTGCGGTAGACGAAAAAGATCAAAGGGGATTTATAATAAGGTTTAGGAGATTGGTAGATTTAGTTTGATCTTCTTTATGGGAAGCTCTTTTAATGATTACGACCGAGAATAGATTGCAAATTGGTTTTATTCTCGAATTTTTTATTCTTTTGTAGGCTGTGCTGTTTTTTCGTTTTGTCTCTCAAATTTGTGAGTGGTTCAGTCGGGAATTTTCTGTAAGTAGTGGCTTTTTTACTTATAAAATTTTTGACATGTTTCACTCTTTTTGTTAACTTGTAGACTGTGTTTTTTTTCTTCTTACCTCATAAATTTGCTACTGGTTCATTCTATATTTTTCTACAAGCAGTCTGTTTTTTCTTCATAAAATTGTAACGGGCTTCACTCTGTATTTTTAAACCAGTAGCATTCAGTAACCAGTTATAATCAGTAGTAAATTTGAGAGGTAAAACTCTCAAATTTGTAACTGGTTTATTCTATATTTTTCTACAAGCAGTCTGTTTTTTCTTCATAAAATTGTAACGGGCTTCACTCTGTATTTTTAAACCAGTAGCATTCAGTAACCAGTTATAATCAGTAGTAAATTTGAGAGGTAAAACTCTCAAATTTGCTACTGGTTCATTCTATATTTTTCTACAAGCAGTCTGTTTTTTCTTCATAAAATTGTAACGGGCTTCACTCTAGTATTTTTAAACCAGTAGCATTCAGTAACCAGTTATAATCTGTAGTAAATTTGAGAGGTAAAACTCTCAAATTTGCTACTGGTCCATTCTATATTTTTCTACAAGTAGTCTGTTTTTTCTTCATAAAATTGTAACTGGCTTCACTCTGTATTTTTAAACCAGTAGCATTCAGTAACCAGTTATAATCAGTAGTAAATTTGAGAGGTAAAACTCTCAAATTTGCAACTGGTCCATTCTATATTTTTCTTCAAGCAGTCTGTTTTTTCTTCATAAAATTGCAACGGGCTTCACTCTGTATTTTTAAACCAGTAGCATTCAGTAACCAGTTATAATCAGTAGTAAATTTGAGAGGTAAAACTCTCAAATTTGCAACTGGTTCAGTCTAGAATTATCCTTAAGAAGTTTATATTTTCTGAAAACTGTGACGGTTTCACTCTGTGTTTTCTTAACTTATTACCCTGTAGGCAGTGTTTGCTTCCTCTTCAATTTATAAATGGTTCCATTTAAATAATTTTTTTAAATGCTGCAGGAAGTGTTGTTTATTAAAAAAAATTTTGATCTCATATTTGTGAAAGAAATACATCTACATTTATAATGCTTTTTTTGTTGAAATGAATTTTTGCAATGTCACATATAGTTAATTAAAACAAGCAATAATAATAAAAACAGGTTATTAGGATACTTGAAACTTTAATTTTATACTTAAATATTTCTATTTCCCTTAAAATAACAGGAGTACATAGGAAATTACGATTCATTTACATGGGTAGAGATATCAGAAGCCTAATTAGGTATAAGTCGAAATCTGTATTTTTCTATATTTTACTTATTTGATTCACAATATTTTACTTCTGAACAGCGATAATTTTCATTTAATTCTTATTTTTATCCATTTGGTTTTATCTAATTTAATAAATGTTAAAAATACAAAAGACATAATACCTTTAACGTACTTCTTCTTCCAAGTAACTTCTTGAAGGAGGTTTTTCTAGAATTTAGTACCAATTCTCCCCATTTTTTCTTTTTTTTTGTATTTAGCTGATTGTTTGAAGTTCATATTCTCTCCAATTCGTGAGCTTCTATCGTGAGAAGGGGGTTGACGACATGGGTTTTAATACTATTATAGTGCGCGTAACAACAGAAAAATAAAACTGTTTTATTTCATGCTTGTTCTACCACCTTCTATATCTGGTCAATCTGACGAATTAGACAATATTTTATGAAAGATCTAGTAAGGATTCGTCAAACAATAAAACTACAACATATGTGTAATCACTATTCGTTTTAAAAAAGTTCTTATTTTCCTCTTTGAAATGATTTTTTTCCATGGCTTTATCAAAATTAATTCGTAAATAATGATCATTTTAGTATACTATATCCCATGCACTGAACATTTCAACAATTTTTAGAACACAGGAGTTAGGGTTGCCCTGAAGATTTAGATCAATACTTTTTTTAAAAAGTAAAAGTTGTAAAAGAATTTAAAAATTTCCTCACTACTCTACCTACTTCTATGGCTTCAAATAAAAACAGGAGATATTTTAAAGGGTGCAGATAATGGGTAACTTTTATCTAATTTCACTAAGTTTAGAACAAATATGAGATTTTTAAAATAATTCTGATCACATATTATTTACGGTTTTTAATTTCTAAAGCACTGCACCAATTAGTGGCTTAAACACTACGAACCTCGTGACCACGTTCTGTGACGGTCACATCGGTTTTATTTTTCACTATTTATCTATTTTACCCATAAAGTTGTCAGGAATAAAATTTTTCCGTGCTTGCTTAAACTCTTTCAGATCTTGGTCTATAAAAATTTTACTATACGATTAATTAATGCAATTAATTAAATCTATGCAATTCCTTAAACAGATCAGCATTCAGAGAGCAATTCCATTATTTTGACAATTTGAGATAGAATATAGTTGTATTTCCCTAAAAAAGTATTTTTGAAAATGTATATAGCCTGAATTACCGTATGTGAAGACATAATTATTTACCAAAAAATTTTAATAAATAAAAAAAATTATAACTGTCCCTTTCGCAGAATGTATAAAAATATTTGGAATCTTGAAATTTTAGATATATTTCTTCCAATGCCCACCTGGAGAATGACCCTTCGTCATACAGCCATCTGACGAGCAGATAAGTCGGCCACTCTTTCAGGGGGGCCATATTAGATGGGTCAACTTCGTTTCCACAGTAAGGATAGATAGTACAGAGAATGACAGAACATCTATGCCCTGCCCGGGATTCGAACCAACAATCTTTCTGATACAAAGCCAGTTCAATGACCCCTATCTAGGTCGATCGGCGACATTTTAGATATGGAAACATAATTTTTTTAAGTATCTCATCATGCAATCTAATTAACATCCAGCTGTAAATTATAAGAGAAAATTTTGAATAACAAAATTATGAACTATCTAATAATAGTGGAAAAATAAAAGTATTGGATTATGATTGTTATATTTATTAAAAATATATATTAAATATACAAATCAATAGCTTAATTTAGGTACCTAAAATGAGTTTTTTAAAATCATGGAAAAGGTTACCAAAAATTATTAATGTCATTTCAAATGATCATAAAAAGAGATTTGATTAACCCAATCGAAGACATTAAAAATGAAATATTCTAAATTATTAAGATAATTACACGTGCATGTGTCAAACAAGAAATCTAATTTTACGCATAGTTAATTTATGAATACGCAGAAAATTATCTTAATTCGTTCATATTTTCGGTTTTGGTATAAATACATATTTAATTATTTTATGTCAAACATACAGTTACTCCATTGCATAATATTCAAGGAAAACCGATAGAGTCCTTCGCTTGATATGTTTGAAAAAAGTTATCTTAATGACTATTATGATTTTATAAAAAATAAGACTCATTTTTGTGACTTTAAAAATTAGTCTTATTAAAAACATCAAAATTCAACTGTACGCGTTTAGAAAGGATATGTAATACAGACACTTAGGAAATACAAATTTGCACATTCGATATATCCCTAAACTTTAGGAATAAAATACGAAAGATTTAAATAGAGTGCAGAATTTCAAAAATAATAAAATTTTTGACTAGTACTTTTATTTTGAAACAGTAGTATAATATATAAAGAGAGTTAATATAACTGAAAACTTTTGAATGAGACTGGTGAAGTTTTTTGGTAAAAATATTACATAGCAATATATCTAAAAGAATCCACTGAACTGATTCTATTTTATTTTACCTTTTCGGATATTTGTTCTATTTTCTATTTGATTCAAGAAAACGTTGAAGTGTAGTAAACATTTTCCATCCCTATTTCAATTGTGACAAAATATCGAACTGTTAGATTCAGATGGTGCATTTATCACTTTTTTTCAAAAAAGTGCAATAATCTTGAACGGCTTTTCATTGCTCAATTGAAGAAAAGAAAATAGACAGAAATTATATATATTCTTAACTAATTCTTTGATTGACTATTATTATTATGCATTTGAAATTTACAACGCTTAAGTTGTACGCTTTTTCTGAAAATATTTTTAATTTCTTTCTGTCCCTTATACTGATATAAATTCATATCTTAATATTCCAAGAAACTGAAAATATGTATCATTATATAACTTTAAAAACTATTAAAAATTTTAAATGGAAATTGATAGTTGCTAAAATTATAATTTATTTTAAAATAGTTTTTGTACTACGGAAGTTTTCAATCAACTTATTAAAAGATTTCTTCAAGAGAATAAATTGAGCAGTTTCTTTGCAAAATTAAAGAGATTGGGAGCTTCTTCAATGTTAAATACAGAGAAAAAGTGTTCGAAAAGAATATTTGTTACATAAGTATCATAAAAATCATTATCATAATTATAATGTATGTGTTTTGCATAAGTTGTATGAATATGATAATACAGTGTCAGGGATACATTTTTAAATTTCATGATGATGAAGTTTTAGTATAGCAAAAATAATTTACTCGAGATTTTATTGTACGTTCGTAAGAAATTTGCAATGAATTACTTCATTAGTTATATGAATGAAGTAGATAATGGAGCATAACTGCATGGAAAGCAATATCTTCAATATTGCATTAAAAGTAAACGTTATTATGTAATTTTGGAACATGGAAAAGTTGTGCCAAAAACTTCAAAGCTCATTACAACTCAATTTAACATTTGTCTGTGTAATCTGAAGTAAAAACAATTTTATGACTGTACATTTTTATAAAATGTTCAAAAAAATTATACAAAGTACATGGAGAAAAAATTATCTGGTAAAATTACCGTATTGTATAATAATGATATTTCTGGTAAGAAAATATTATAATTTTGGTATAAAGAACTAAACTATACGGTATTAAAATCATCCATTTTTGGATCATAGACCAGAAATTCTGATTTTCAAAATTATACTTCTAATTACCGCATTTTTGTTTTTTTACGTCATGCTTTAATACATGTTAAAATCGTTTAATTTTACTACATTCACCGAAGTTTATCTCATATTGTAAAACCATATTTTATTGTCAATTTTCCCAAAATCATTACCAAACCACTTCGGTAAAAATTACCACATTACCGAACATTTTGGTGTTGCCTTTGAGTCAAAAATCAGTAAGTTTTATCTTATTCCAAAAGTTTCGACTTCACTTATTTTTTCTAAGTGTGTTCTGTACAAGGTGATTTGATAAATATAATGAAAATGCTTACAAATACGGGTAAAAATTAAATCAATAAAATTACACTAATGATTTTTAGTTTAGTTTTAACACTGTAAAAAATTGAAGTGCATAGTTGCCACAATTTTTTGGCTTTGAAGTGAATAAAATATATTTTTAAGCACAGAATTGTAGTACAAATGCAAAGAATTATATAACATAGACAATATAATTATTTATTGTAAAAATTAGTGTGGATATATTACTAAAAATGTGATTGTTTTGTAAATGAAATGTTTTTGCAATGAAGCTGACTCTATGGAAATATGTGTTGTCAGTTAATAAACATGCAAAATGTGAATAAATAAATTTAACTTCATCAGTAAAAAAGTAAATAAAAAATGGGACTACATGAACTCTAAAAAATAGTTTACCTCAACACCAGAAATGGTGGAAACACTGCACGAAATTATTTTTTCAGTGAATTTGTATGATAAAATTAATTTTGAATTATATAATTTAAAGAATTTTAAAACAATGTTTTTATTATTTCAAACATTATAGAATGATATTACTTAGTAATGAAACCAACTGCAAATATTTTAATTAGTAGATTTAATTTTAACTATTTATGTTATTATCCGGATGATACTTTTATTTCATATATTTTCAAAACTTCATTTTTCCGTAGAGATTTTCTCTGAAATGAGAAACGACATACTTTTTTAATTATTTCTAACAACTTTCTTTTCGTGAAAACTGATTCGAATAAATGAAATAAAAAATAATTAAATATTTAATTTAATTTTTGAAAAGAATATTGTGCTTATGTAAACAGTAAAAAAAAATTTCAAAATTGAGTTGCACAGCAAGTAAAAAAAGAAAAAGGTAAAACAATGAAAAGATACCTTTCACAATTTATCTTAATTGCCTTTTCCTTAGCCGGTTTGCTTTTTTCTTTCACCGGTTAAAATTTTTTAAAAAAAATTGTCTGTTTCTTCTCAAGAGAATTTTAAAATAATTTTTCTAATTTCAAAGTACTAGAGATTGTTCCTTTCTTTGTTTTCTGCCGTAGAAAAAATATTTGGAAAAATGAAAGAGATTTTTCAAAGACAGTCTATAACTAGAAAGAATATTTTTAGAAATAGAAAAATGATAATAAATTTTAATATATTTTAACTTTTAGAAAAAAAAAACCTGTGCCTTTGGTCGATTAATGCTTGAAATGCATTTTATTTCAAAATAATCCACTTTGAATGAATAAAATAAATGAGCATTAGATCAAGTTTATTTTGATTGTCTACTTACTACTTTGAGTGGGAAAATTATTCTACCAATCCATTTCCAATAGTTATATGCAAAAATTATTATAAAAAAATCAATTAAGGCAAGGGCCTTTGTAAAGTCTTAGATCATAAATTATTAGGAAGTATATATAAATCTTACATACTTCATAAGTATGAAATGTTTATTTATATAAATAATTGACTACATTATTATTGATAACACTTCTGTCAAGTTCTAAGCAATGTCTGAACAATATAATTAATAAAAAGTTATAAAATGCGAAAATAAGTCAATTTATTGATTTTGTTTAATGTATTTTTCTCGTCAGATGTGGTAGTAATAATTTCTTAACTATAAAATGTCTTTTGCTAAATCCTAATTTAAAATTCCCATAAAATTACAACGTCAAGAAAATGGCAATTAAGAAACCTTCTAAAAATCTTTTTTTATAAAACTGTTCTTACCTTCTTGGTTGGAAGCTGACAGAATATTAACGCATTATGTCTTAGAATTCTGAGCAAATAGCTGTCATTATATGCTTCAATCGGCGACAGATGTTAAACGACGAGCTCCCATTTAAATACAGTTTCGTTTAGTGATAAAAATATCACAAATATTAATCTTAATTCTTTTTTTTTTCTAATTCTGCTACTCCAGAAACTTTATTAACAAATTCTAAGAGTAAAGAAATAAAAACTGCTTAATACCATAAATATTTGAAACAAAATAGTATATATATATATATATATAAATGTACAGAGAGAAAGAGAGAGAGAGAGACATATATTTATTGATATATTTTGATTTGGCTATATTGATACAATATTAGAAAGCACTCTTTTATGCGAATATAATCGTGTGGGCTGATGAAAAGATTATATCTTTCATTTTCCGGATTTTTAAATAAAAAATTATCTCTTTTTTTTGAATTTTTTTTTTAATTATTATTTTTCCCCCCCAGCTGTTTGTAATTTTTTATTATAATTTTTCTTTTCCCCCTTTTTTCATATGTCTGTAATTTTCCTTTGTTTTATCTTCATTCCGTTCATTGGAACGAAAGTTATTTAGTTATTCAGGGGCATATATATATGTATATATATATACATGTTTCGCTGACATGGTTTGATGAAATGGTTTTTCAAAGACGGAAAAGTCCTTCAAAGTACAACTATCTCGTTCTTACACAACACCTTTAGAGTTAATTAGAATGCAGATTGCGAAGCCAGCTGAATGGACCATTTCTACTATCAAATATAAGGCCACCACTCTTACTCTTGGGTGACTCAACTTCGAAAAGTAATGATACGTTGAGATGTTTCACTGCTAAGTAATCAATCTATCATCTTTCTTAACATCTCATACATAGCCTTCACTTCTATTTTGATGAAATAAATGCAGACTTGCCGCATGCGCAAACGCGTGGAAGATATATGGGTGATAAAACATGCGATATTTTAATTTGAAAGATTTGATAAATAATTATTTACTAATGTTGAAACAGAAAGTCATATGAGAACAGACATTTAACAGAAATAACAGACCTATAAGACATTAGTAGAAACATCACGAATTTATTTCTATTGCTTTTTAATGCTAACAACCTTACCGAATGGCCATAAGAAAACCCCTACTCTTTTCAAATCACATTACGGTGAGGAAATTGAACGGGAAATTTATGTTGGAAACCCTATGGTCAATTTTCTTTTTCTTTGGCGCTATGTATTCAGTTTTTCTTCTGTTTTTTTGACAACTGAAACTATCCCTTCTGGGCTCTAGAAATAAAATGATTTATTGAAGGATTTCTTATGAAGGAAAGAAAAAGAAATACTTCAGCGGTTTTGCTTTGGGAAAAAAAAGCTTTCGTGTAGGAATCATAAATTATGCATTTCTGATTGGTTTTACTTTTTAATATTGACATTAAGGAAAACTTAATATTTAGAATTTTTTTTTAAATTTCCACACATTAAGATATTTGTTTCAAAGTTTTTTAAATAAATAGTTTAATTTAAATTAAATTAATTTTATATTATAACCGGCATTGAACGGCTGACCAAATTCTGAGTCTAACTATAAATATTCAAATACGTAAAATTGTAATTTTGCATCCAACTCAGAAGGCTAAGGACTTTTGAATCTAGAATTGGGACGAACTAACCTTCGTGGAGGCTTTTAAATGGATCTAAAATGCATTTGCGATACAAGGAGAAGTAAGTCACGAAAAACTCCACTCTCATCAGCAAGGAGGTGACCCATGATCCGTCTATCACTGAGGATAATTTATGTCATCACTGTGGCCAGCGCGAATCGAGAGCAGAATTCGTATCAACCGGCTACCGCTATAATTCGAACCTGGATCAGCTTTTTGGGAAGCGGACGCTCTGTCTTCTCAGCCAATTTAAAAATAAATGGCAAACACTTTCACTCAGCAAAAGATTAGGAATGATTTACAAAAAAAGAAAATATAAATGACTAAAGAAAACACAGAAAACATAAATACGCTGACGATAAATTTTCATCGGGTAACAAGAACATGGTATTCATATATGTTTAAACGTTTAAGCTGCAAATGGATAAGTTTTAAATAAATCAAAAATTTTCGGTATTAATTAGTTTTACCTTTTTTGTAAGTTTTGTAAACATTCTTTTTTAATTTTTTTAAGAAATACATTAAATAATATTTTGAATGATTGCGATGTAAGACACCTTTAAAGTTAAAATTTTTATTTTCTAGCGCAAGTGAGTTTTCTACAAAATGAATATATACTTAACACATAAAGCATACTTTTACTCAAAAAAAAAGAGAACATAACACTCATTATTAATCATTATTAGACATTTTCTCTGCTAGCGGAACAATTTTTTTTCTTTACATTTCACGAAAAGTTGAAATGTATAGATAAATTTATCATTTGGAGAGAGTTGAGCAGTAAAAACAAACTATCAAAAGTTTCTTCGTGAAAATGCTATAGTTCATCAACCACAGTTCAAAATTTAACTGAAGGACGACTCGTTCTTTTCACGGCCTAGTCATGTTCTGTTATTCATATTTGGGAAAGACATCTATTGTGTATTCATGGGAGAATTTGTATATTTTACTATTTTACAACAAATGCTTTCACGTAATTCTTCTTGCAAGTAGGAATATGTTAAATCCTTGAAAATGTATGGGAAATATTTACTTGATGTGTGTTGGCAAATAGTGCGATAGTATCAATTATTTCCTTTTTAGTACAATTTTTTATTTATTTTTAGAATTAAGTAAGTATAGCTAAATGAAATTATATGGGGCTCAAAACTTTCGAGGAAAGGGCATGACTTTAGAAGTTCATCTTGGGAAAGAACTTGTCCTATTAGTAATATATCCAAAAAGAATTACCCTTTAAAAATAATGAACTGCATAGATCAGATAATTTCCCAAAAAAGACATACAGAAATTTAAGCGCAGCTTATATGTTTGAGAACATATAAACACAGTTTTCTCTACATTGCAAAAAATGTTGTGCATAATTCCCAATATTTCAGCTGTTGAGGTAAATTAAATGCATTTTTAAGTACAGAACTGTAGTTATAGTACAAAAGATTATCGAAAGTCAATAAACATCTGTGAGACATTTCGACATCTATGAGAGAATTAAAACAAATTTACAGCTAAATATGTACTCGTTTCTTAAGCCAAATGTTTTTGTAATGAAGCCAATAAATTGATTGGAATGGGCTTGAAAATAGGCATTTTTTGTAAACAAGTAAACAAAAAATCAATGAATAAATAAATAGAACAATAACACTGAAGAAAGTAAAAAAAAATTGATACTGCTTAAAAAAATTGACACTGCAAAAAAATTTAGTTTATCTCAGCACCATAAATGGTGACAACTATACATAAAATTTTCTTACAGTGTTTGCTAGTAAATGCTAGTAAGCTAGTTTTATATTTAGCATGTTTCCCGAAGTTTTCTGACTTTTGCTTGTCACCCAGATGATTTTTAATAAAAATATTTTAAATGAATCTAGAGTTTACAAGAATTATTCATTTAAATAAAGGAAATATTTTCATTTTTTCCCCTTTGTATATAATTGATAACATTTAAGGCTAAAATTGCGTTTTTTTTTAATTACAGTTGTAAGATTATAATTGTATGATTTCAAGAACCGAATGTAAAATATTGCTAAAAAATCATTAAATCATGAGGGGGCACGTACAAAATCGTGCATAATAAAGCATTGAAATTCCGAAAAAATTAAATAAAAATGCATAAAATGTTTTTTAAAACATTATGTTGGAAAGGAACGATTGCTTATATTTATTGATTTTGAGACATAAATGGCATACAAACTCGGAAATGCATCATGAAATCTCCAAGATGAAATACCGATTATTCAATTAAAGTTATTTTTTCAAAACGTGCTCTTAGTATTTCAACATTATAGCGTTTGTTTTTACTGGATAATATAAAAAAAACCTTGCTCAACATTTACGGATTTCTGCATTTTTAATTCTTCAAGACGGTATTCGAGAATACAGCAATACAATAAAAAATCAGCATCAATTAAAATTGCTAATTTTTAATAAAGTAAAAAAAAAATTGAAAAGAGAGTCTTGAAGCATTTTTCCATTTTGGAAGAAATTAATTAATGTTCGAAGGTCCCTATCATTACCCTTCTTAGTAATTGTTAAGCAAAAAGAAAATAATAAGTATGGAACCATATTTATTTGAATATAAATGTTTCAGGTTCAATAGAGTAAAAAAAATTGATTGTTATCATAAACCATATAAAATGACAGTAAAAATATATTTGCCTAAGTAACGTTTCCATATTAGATACACGAATTATTTAATCTGAAAAATATTACATACAATCTGCCAGTATTTGTCAAATTCAATAATTTAATAAATTATTATTTCAATAAATATATCGTCTATGGGCAAAATATTTTAAAACTTTGGAGACCATGGTATCACAATTTTTTTTTATTTTTTGAAATATATATATACTATTGAAAGATGTACTTTTCTGTCCTCTTTAATAATAGGTTACCAAAAAAAAATCAATGCAGAAGTACCCAGTGGTAGAGATTAAACTGAACAGTTAAATAAGGTTAAGTCTACAGTTTGCTACTGAGAATAAAATGCACATTCTAAATTGTACTCACCAAACTGTGCAGGCTCAGTAGCATCTAAAAACAATTCAGTTTAAAATAAACTTTAAAAAAATTTGAAAAGGAATGCTTGGTTAAAATGTACGTTAATTGAAGGATTTTTTTCTCATTTTTAAATATTCATTTAGGAGTTTCGTTTATATTTGGTGGTTTTGGAGTTCACCTTCACGATCCCTTTTTGTTAACAATTAGCTGTAAAGGAATCCTTTATTTTACCAAATATAATAAGTCTCAAAAGAAAAGAAAAAAAATGGATATATATATTGTATAAGTTTCGATGATGGGAATGTAAGACGTACAATATGGCAATGAAACAATATGGCAATGAAACATCCTCTTTAATTGTAAAAGATAACAAACCATCAAGAAACTCACAAAACTCCAATTAACAGGTTGATCGCTAATAACACTAAAAGTTGTTATTAAAAGAGCAATTAGAACTTAAACTTTTGATTGTAAACATCTCATATTGCAGGTGGGCGTCACCGGGTAGAAACGGAATATCGGTACGAGATTTCGGACGCTGCACAACAACCCTTTCGCAGGTAACTGTAACTATTAAGATATTTCAGAGTTCCTAACCTAAAAAGGTTATCTACTCTTTCATCGAGATAATGGTGAATGGAAAGGAGGGAGGTTTTAGCAGAACTAGGTCTCTGTGGAGATCCCCTTGAGAAGGGATTGGAGGAGACTGAGCATTTCTTGGTTTTTCAGGAGCTCCTGGAGTTCTTTGATGATGGAGACTAGGCGAAAGGCATAGGATGCTGGGGTGTTCTTCTTCCCTTGGCTCTTTCTTCTGGGGCGGGCCTCGCACCCAGAGAAATTGGATGGATGGTCTTTTTTGCAGTTGCAACAAGTTGCAGGGGTGTCTCTACTTTTCCTGCACTTGTAGGAGTAGTGCCCCTCGGCACACTTCATGCATCTTGGGTTTCCAGTGCAAGAGCTCCTTTCGAAGGCAAACCAAAGAATATATAAGGGTGAAGAATATATAAGGCAAACCAAAGAATATATATCAAAGAATATATAAGGGGAATATATAAGTCTCGCTTCTCCGATACGTAGCGGGGGCCAGCAAGGTCCTTCAGTATGGCAAGAAAAGCACCCAAGGTTTTTGAGCCAACGCATGCGCACATCGTTCCCCCGTCGTCAGCGTCTCTAACTTGTTTAACAACATATTTTTGCGCCATCTTTAAAACGACTGAGTTAAAGCGATGGAATCATCAANTCTAGCAATGTACTAAAATATTATTTTAATTTAGTGTTTCTAAATTGTATCACTTTAATGAACTTTAAATACAAAAAAAAATTATTGCTATTGTTCAATTTATTGCTGGAAAAAAAAAAGATGATTACTAATTTATATACATGTCTGCAAGCAAACTTGCTTATTGTGAACTCTAATTTAACAGGTCCCATGTGTTCCAAGAAAAACAAAAAATAATAATTGGTTTATTATTTTAAAATCCACTACGTAAAACATTGTGATTATTACTATAACAAGATATTTTTCTTAAACTCCTTGAAAATCCTTTTATCGAATGTGTTTCACTGTTTTTTAAAATTTTATTCTTTTCAAAAATATTTTAAAACATCCATAATCAAAATTTTATGTTTTTAAACAATGAAGAGAAATAAATAATGTTAGGTTCCTTATCTACTGACCTTGCCAAGAATCACACAACTAGTTAATTAGAAATTGTGGATGGCTATTGTCCAGTGTTGTTATTTCGATTTGATTTTTGAAATCTATATATTTTACAAAAGTAATTTTATATTTTTTTAAATAATATTTTCCATGGTAGAGATTGCATTACTATATTTTTAAAAAAATTTCAAAATATAGTTCATTGCATGTTATTGTTAGAAATAACTATAAAAAAATTTTTATGGAAGAAAAAAGATACTTTTTATTAATGTACCATGTACCTATTAATAGGCTTTAAAATTTAAATACTGATTAACCAATTTTTTTTCAGTATCAAATCTTATATTACAGTGTGGTAAAATAAAGCACAAATATTTTTATTAGGGTATTAAAAAGCTTTACTACTTTAGCCTAAATCATTCTGATTGGTTTATAGTTTTGTTTATATATAGTTTTGTTTTGGTTGTGCCACTTGTTACAAGAGTAAAATTATTCTAAAGATTTATTAGCATTACTTTTAAAACTGCAGACAAACTATTTATATACATTTTATTAATTTAAAAATTATTATTTCAAACAAATAATTTCACTTGGTTTCTAAAAATGCTTTTATCTTGTGTTTTAAGCGCCAATACAGTTAGATCATTAAATAATTAATATCTGTTCACCCAAGAAAATGTTTATTCGGTGTATCTTTCAGTTAATTTGTCTACTATTTATTTCTTTATTAATATAATGAAAGCTTAATTAATTAAAGCTAGCAAGAGTTAAGTATTTTTTTCTAAGTTGGGACAGTTTGAATGAAACTGCTCATTCTTTTTTTCTTCTGATGTTTTTTATTCTTCATATGGTTCTTCTGGGTTTTTGTATTCATATTTCTTTATCACTACTCTTGGCAGTTTTTCAAATCATTATAAACATGAATTATATGCTTTTGATTTTCAAATACTTTGCTTTATATATATATATATATATATATATAATGAAATAAGTATTATATTAAACTTTTTAATTAAACAATAATTCGAAAAAGATTTCTGCTTTCAATTCTTATTGTATTATATTAAATATTAGTTTCAATTTTATTTTTTTACTTTACTGATAAGAATTCTAATCTCTATTAATGAGTCATCTTCGTACCTTTGTAACTGAAGTCGATTTCCAATATTAAATCTGAGAGTTTCCTTTTTCCAAAAAGAATTGGGGAATTATTAATCAGGATGCTTTTATTTTAATCCTAAAATACTAAGAAGTAAAATAATCGTATTTGAGTAAGAAAAAAAAAATCTTTTTTTCATTACTTTTAATTAAATTGCTAAAGGTGATTTTTTATTGAAGCAAAAAAGATCCAATTAAAATAAAATATTTAATAATGTACTTGAGAAAGTGGCTTTTTAAATATCTCCGTTTAAAAATAAATAAATAAAACATTTTTGCTCAATAATACTTTTTCTCCTTTCAAAATTTTATCGAGAAAAGGAACTAATAATAATAAAATTTTTAAATAAAAAAATAAGCATGTAATGCTTATTTCTACATAAGAACTATTCTGAGACACCCACTTTCTTAACTTTTTTTTATAATTTCGAAATAATTAATTTAAGAAATACTTCTTATAAGTAAATGAATGTTCTTTGATATTAGAACTTAACATAATATTTTTTTTAACTATTACACGATTTCGAAACAATAATGAAACACTTTTTTAAAAAATATTTACCTATGTAATCATATTTATGTGTATAAACTAAAATTTATTTTTGGTACAATTTATAAATTACATGAATTCAAACTCTAATAATGTCATCTTCATCATCTAACAGGGTACGAAGACGTAGTACATCTTAAATTACCAAGTCCTTATTTACCAGGAGTTTTCAGTCTTTTCTACAGACAGCCAAACTCTTTCAATTTTTAGTGTTGAGGATTATAACAATTCGCTTCTACTATGTCTACGTCATCATCGTCATCTAAGTTTAGGTCTTCTCTTAATTTTATTTTCGTGTTGATTGGTTTATCCTAAAAAAAATTCTATTAGATTCGTGTATCGTTCACAAGGATAACATGCCTAACCCAGTTGAGAATGTTGATTTTTACTTAGTGAACGACAACTGGTTCTTTGAATAAGTGGCATAATTCGGACTTTCGTATTCGAAACCAAATACCATTTTCCAGGATTCCTCCAAAGATGCTTCTCAGGATCTTACGTTCAAAAGTACCCGAACTCTTTTACTCCTCTACGGTCATAGTCCAGATCTCGTAAGTCAGAATAAAATATATTAACATCTTATTCAGTCATCCTTCTAGATAAAATGTCAGATATTAATAGACGCCTTAATCCATAGTAAGCCTTATTAGTTGTAACTATACGTCTCCTTATAGTGGCTAAAATATCATTGTTTTAATTGATTATTGATCACAAATAAATGAAATCAACAGCTGCTCAAGTCTATAGTTCCTAATCGAGAGATGATCTGACGTGTGAGATTTTCTTATGGTAGTCATATACTTAGTTTTATCCTGGTTAATAATAAGTCTAACAGACTTAGCCTTACTCTCAATATTTTCAGTCGCTTCCAACAGGTATATTTCGGTTAGGACCACAAGCGTTATGCCAACTGCAAATGACAGGACCTA
The DNA here is from genome assembly GCF_043381705.1 of Parasteatoda tepidariorum. Classification (NCBI taxonomy): domain Eukaryota; kingdom Metazoa; phylum Arthropoda; class Arachnida; order Araneae; family Theridiidae; genus Parasteatoda; species Parasteatoda tepidariorum. The sequence goes on from NC_092206.1 coordinate 41,583,899, forward strand.
AACTGATTTTCTAAAAATACCGACCCTAGTGTTTGTTCCAACCTTACTGGTGGCCATTTCTAACGCAATTTTCTTAAAAGGCACTAGTAGGAATCTCCCTGACCCACTTTTTAACGATTAAACATCGAGAAAGATATATCCGGTATACATACCCAGAAAGGTCATCAAACACCATTAGGGGCACTTCCCTACTATTAATTGCTTCTTTGTGTGATTCTAAACAGATCATAATAGGAGCGTACTCCTAGCTGCAAACAAAACATTTCCGCGCACGAGTTGCTGAGTAATTTTAATCCAGATCATCTGCCTTAATTTCCCTAAGAACTTGTCGCAACATTTACGCGACCCTTTGTTATGTATAGAGCTTTTAAACCTATACAGTTCGACAAAAAATATATTAAAATGTTATTTAAAAAAAATCTGTAGTATTAAGAGCAAAATTTGTAATAAGTAAAACACTTACTAACAAATTAAGATCAAGTTTGTATATGTAAAAAACAACCAAAAAATAACCATATTTTAGCGATGATGCTAATTGAATAATGGTGAAATCAAATCCTTGGTTAGTTGAGTCATTGCTTGAGCACTGCATTTCAATGAAGTTGAAAGGTGATTGTTGATTGAAGTTGAAAGGTGAATTTTAATTTTATACAATTTTCTTTATGAGTATGCTAAAATTATTTTATGTATTTGATATATGATACTAAAGTACCTCAGGAATAGATATATTTTCACAAAATACATTTTTATAAATATATTAATTAATCTATTCACCAATTGCCTAACAAAACAGTTTAATATCTGTTAAAAATAATTAAAATTAATAACCTCTAAAGTTTACTCATTAGACCAAATCAAGCTATAGTATTTTTAGAAAAGTTACCAAATGAAAAGAAATTAATTCTGTACCATTGAATACTTAAAAAAGATTGAGCATATTTAATGGCAATATTTCTAATACAAATTGTGCTGCTGTATCCATTGCGTAATTACTTATTTTCTTTTTCGAAAACCAGCAATACAAATTTTCATAAAAATAATTCAAATATTTCTTTATAATAATATAATAAAAGAGTACATTTCAGGAAAAAGAGGTAGAACACCTTTTGAAAGTTTGAATTCCTAATAAGAGTAGGGAAGAAAAGATATATATATATATATATATATATATATATATATATATATANGTAAAAATTATCCAGAAATTGTTCTTCAAATGCTTGGCGTGTTCTGCTTCAATGTTTGGCATGTTCTGATTAGTTTTTTCAAGAAGTTCTACCTTTTCCTTAGGGAAATTTTGCTTCTTATTTGCTGCTAATGAAATGGCGTCCGTCGTTGCCAATGGTTTTGTGGGAACTAATGTCCGATATTTTCAGTCTCCCGCTAGATGGCGTACTCGAGCGTTGCGATCGCGAATTGTTTTTCTTTAAAAATTTTTGTATATCTAATTTAAAATTATTTTCCTACATAGCTATTATTGCGTTTTTAACTCAATGTTCGAGTTTAAAACTAAGAGAAGAGTTGTATTATTTATTATCCTTACAATGCAATTTTGAGCTACATTTTCCGATAAGGTTAGTTATAAAGGTCATCAAATCTTATTAACCGTTTTACAATTATTATTGTTTTGCAAATAACGTTAATATACTGTAATAAGTTACAGTTAAAGAGACTTGTTAAATGATTTATACCATAATTATCAGCTTCATGCGCAATGAGAGGCAAGCAAAAATAATATTTAATACATCCGCCAATTTGGTAAGCGAAAATTTTAAATTACGGTTGAGAAATCATCAAATTTGTTTGAACAATAGGTATATTGTTATAACTATATATTGCAATAACAATTGTTATTTTAAGAAATGATTACTTCTGCTTACCAATATATCTAAATATTTATAATACTAATAGATAAGGCTCCTATACTATCAGAGATGACCTATCAAGCAATATTGGAGCAAAAAAGTTCACAAGTTAACGTTATGTTAGTATTGTGCTTATGTAAGCTCTTTGGAGCGAAAATAGATGATGACTAATAGATAAAAAATATTTGGACGCGGGAAGTAGAGGCGCAAGAGTAAGCAAACAGAATTTCTTTTACTACATATATGTTAAGTGGATAATTTTAACTTTAATGGAAAAATTGTGTTCTACCAAGAAAAGACAATAATTGCGAAGCAGTTATTGGGGTTGGTGAGCGGTAGCGAGCAGGGGGCTTAGCCCCCTAGTATATATATATATATATATTTAACAAATAATTTAACTCTTTTTATGTAAAAAATAACACTCTTTCTAAAGATTTCATTCATTAGAAAACCACTTGATTGATGATGAATTTCTTTGTTCTGACTTTTTTCTATTGAAGGCAGAAAAAAACGTATGAATGAAACGTATTTTGAGATAAGATGTCATGAAACAGGAACAATAGTGTGTATGAGAGTCAGTCGTTTTCTATAAACGTTTGAACATTGATTTTTTTTTAATTTGTTGCATAACTGCCTTTTTTTTATTGATTAGCAGATATCTTTATTTTTAAGGCTGAAAAAATACTCCATTCTCTAAGCATTTCTTTGAAATTACAATTTTGATTTTTTTATTTCTTTTTGCGTATTTAGAAAAGCAAAGAAATAATCCATTGCGAATAAAGTTTTATTTTGTATTATTTCGTAATTAAAGTTAAAAGAATGCCAGGCAAATTAATATGTCATTCATAGTTACAAATAACTATATCTATAGTTAGTTACGAATGACTATATTGACGCATAAGATATTAGCATAATTATTTATTAGTGAAAAATAATTAAACTGGAGATTATATAAGGTTTGCATGATCTATGAACTGATTAAAAGCAGAATATAAAAAATTTCAAATTTTCAGTGAAATTTTCAGTAGGTAAAGCGATAGGAAGTAGATAGACAGACAAAAGTGAAACAATAAATTAAATGGTAAAATAAATAGTACACCTGGAAGATTATTGAATATCAAAACTTCAACAAAACCCTCCATGGGAGATGTAAGCAATATTAGTTTTACTTTCGTTACAAAAATTCTTTATAAACAATGATGAAAAATGTTCATTAACATCTACCTTCAATTTTTATAACAAACTATAATTTAAAAGCATCATAAGGAGCTTAAATATTTGCTGCTTGATTGTTATGGGCTTCAAAATGAATATTTATAAGCTCCTAATTTCTAAAAAGATGCTAAAAAAATGATTCATATAATACGTATCAGAATCACTCTCTAATTTCCTCTTAAACCTTTCATTTTTTGCTTCCGTCAAAATGACAGGCTGAAGTTGTACCCTCTATTTCTTGTGCGCATGTATCCAGGCTAGTGAGTTCAAAAGAAACTCCCCAAAATAATTTAAACAATTTTACTGACGCACTTCGTACAGGAAGTATAATTTGGATTATTTATATATCTATATATTTATGTATTTATACTCATATATTATGCATTTTACTTATATATTTACTCTATACTTATATATTTTAATTTATTATTATAATTATTACTATAATTTAAACAAATTATTTTTTTGAATGTTCAATCTTTATCATATAGGATGAAATTTAGTCTGGCAATGTGCCCATTTATTAATCCTTACTTTTATTTCTAGGCTACAAGGGCAAGAGGGTTTTTCACCTGAACGATACTCACCACATGATGAAGGGGTAAATAAACCTCAGGCAGCCAGGACAACCAAAACGATTGCGATTTAAACTATCTGTTTCCTATGAGCAGACAGGGCCAAAGAGAATAGAAGGGCTGGTTCACTCCTTTGAAGAAACTCTCGCCGCGCCAATCCTCCGATTTTCTCTAGTGACGTCACTTTGGCGCAAAGCTCGCACTTTTACTTCAAGAACGGAGCGTTCGGCCTTACTAACTCTAACTAATATTGGAGCATTTCTTTTTGTGACATATTCTAAGACATTTGCTATTTTCTATAATGACTTTCCTCAGTTCTTGCCGTGAATTTTCGAAATTTTAAAACTTTTAACGAAATGCCAGTTTGCGCGATTGCAACTTGCAAAAATTCTGATAGAAAAACAAAAGGAAAAAATATAATTTTCCGCGTGTTCCCTAAAGTAAATGAACAACTATGTAA
>NC_092206.1:41588536-41680164 GCF_043381705.1 Parasteatoda tepidariorum
ATGTGAAAAAGCAGCGAATAACCAGAAAAAGTCTAACTTATTTTTACAAAGAGAAAGATGCAAAGTTATCATAATATCTTTGCGTGCGATCTTTCGAGATCTGTGGACACAGTAACGTCATGAGGAGGGAAATCGTAGCTTCAGCTTTAAGAGCGGAGTGTATTCTCACCACTATTCTAGAGCTATTCTTTTTAGCCCTGATGACCAGAATCATGTTTATTTCTCGATATGTACTCCATATGACAATACTAGGCTATTTGAAATGTGTTCAGAGACAGTTCATTTAAAACCACTCATTAAACATATTTGCGCTTTGTCCAGAAATTAAAAATGAATGCAAAACATGTACATATACTTAGCTCTACGTAATTTTCTTGAATTAAAAAGTAGGCACATTTATCATCGTTTTTTACAAAATTATGTGACCATGAAGGGGCTAATTAACCATGATGAATAGCGGAATCTACATGTAAGCCTAAATATCGAAACAAATGTATAATAAGATTTTAAATAACTATGTGTTTATCTTATTTGGTAATGCTGAAAATGAGAGAAATGAATGAAAAATGAATCTATAGATTTTTTCGGATCTTTTTTTTTTCAATCTGGAATATTTTTTACCCTCATTTTTCAACAACAGAGAATTGCAACGGAAAGCTATTTAATTACAAGATATCTAAAAGAAGAGAAACAAGAAGAAAAAGAAACACTAAAAGGTACCAAGTTCCAAGAAGTAACAAGTTTATTTATTGGAGTCTTTTTTAACACTCTAATCATTAATTCCGGCTTTTTCCGATCTCTTAGCCGCAAGCTTTCCTGCATCAGAAAACTGGTTTCCAACACATTATTCAATAGCAGGGAAGTGCGTATCTGAAACATTTCAGCACAATTTCACCCAGATGATCACCTCTTGAAAGGTGTATCATAACACCAAGGGTGTTTTTTTATTTGTTCTCACTGTAAACTGTAATTAGACCTTCTTATATTGATCCGTAGGGGACACATGGTATTTAAATATTTTTCAAAAGAAAAAAGTATGTATTTATAGCAGCAGTATGTTGATATCTAATATGGAAAGTATAAAAAGAATGATTAACAAGAATAAGATAAAATTCCATCACGCCAGGGGTCACGAAGAATTGAATTGAATGCAAGTTTTATTGGCAGAAAATCCAAAGGAGGATATGTTGCGCCAAGCAACGCTTTATAATAGATCAAAGGTAGAATTAATATTAGAATTTAATCTTTATAAAATACGCAAAAGTAATAAAACTATTAATAGCGAGTTAAGTATATCTGAAAGTCAATAAAATCTGATAAAAGCCTAATTACATAGAATACTCGGTATAGATAAAATGGTACATTAGTAATAGATTAAAGCGAAATCAGATGAAACAGTTAGATGCAATATAAAATGCCGATAGCTCAAGGAAATGAGAAAATGTTAGAATGATGAATTTCACCCCGCAAATATTTCATACATAAAATAGTGCTATTAAAAAAGGCAACACGATGTCTAAAAACAGGGACAAATGGTTAAAACGTAATGGAGAATAATTATAAGGTTACAGGTATCGTATTTGGGTGGAGGTTTTCCGAACAACAGATGAAGAAGGGTGAGTCAAGTGTGGCCAATTCTGAAACGAGTATGCTTTCCATTTGCATTACGTCGACTCAATACAGGTAAAGGGTCTAGATCAGATCTGATAATATATAGTTTGTCTTGAGTTTGAAGGTCCCAATGTTGCTGCCGAAGGGATACGATAAAATGCAGGATATGTAATTTAATGTCTGAGAACGGTAAATATAATTATTAAGGTAGTAGTGGCAGATCAAGCTGCAGAATCTGCCAATTCATTTCCCGGTATACCCCCGTGACCCGGTACCCAACAAAATAAAATGTCAAATCATTTCATGTGAAGGATGGTAAACAGATGATTTATAAAGCATAAAATTGGATGTGTATCGCTGCGAAAATTTTCTAACTGCTTCTAAACGCTATTACTATCAGGGTATATGAAATACGCCAAAAGAATGGCAGCAGCTTCAGGAGTGAAAACGAAACAAATATCTGGGATCTTGTAGCTGTACGTGTCATCAGAGATGATGACACCATAATCTACACATCCAGCAAATTTTGATCCGTCAGTAAAAGCAGACACATATTCAGAACATTGGTGACTGTGAGAAGTAAATAGTTGTTGATATATGATGGGTGCAATATTTGATTTACTGTAAATCATAAAAATGGAATAAAAATGATATGGTGCGATGATCCATGGTGGTATGAGAAGATGATTTACAGACTGCGTTAGTATCTCACAAATATCGTATGTTCGTATGAGTGAGCGGACTTGAGCATGAAATGGACGGACGAATGAAGGTCTAGCGTCATACAATCACTCCAAGCTTGCGCCACTGCATATACGAAAAACCGTATGATGCACTGTAGGGAAAGGGGGCTGAGCGGAGGCTGTTTTATGACCCCTTACATTTTTTTAAGTTCAGAGTCCTAAGAAACTGGAAAACTGTCCATTCCTTTTTATTTGTAGCTTAGATTTCCATCCTTATCTGCCTTTTGTGAATAAAAATAAGAAACTTCTAGCATTTTTCCTACTTGACCCTTCGCATCTTTCAGTTTATTCGACATATCATTTTACTTCTTGTAGCTCTCTATTTCAGTGCGTTATTTTTTATTCCAAATTTAATTGAATTCTGCTTGTTCAAAATGTTCATGAATGCTTTGACGTAATAAGTACAAGAACAGCTTTGTTATCTAACAAAAATCTACTAACTGAGTATAAAAAACGACTACCTTACCTGACTGTGTTTGGAAATCAAATAATTCTCTATATCACCTATTAGTGATCAATGCCAGCAAACATTCGGTCCATCTGCGTTTGAATCATGAACTGTATGTTCAAATATTAAACATCTTTTCTTTCAAAAAAATTTTTTTCAAAAAAAAAAAATAATAATAATTAAAAAAAATAAAAATTTCTATAAAATGAGACTTTGTTTGAGAAATCGAAGCTAAAAAGTTGTGTTTAATCCAGTGTGTTAGTGTGTTTTTTCCAATGAACATATAATCTTTGTGTGTAACTATTGTCTCCGAGAAAACAAGATATAAATAAATATTACTATATACACTCATGATTACCTTAAAACAATCATATCGAGTAAAAATAACAATTTATAAAATCATCAGAAAGGCACATATTATCATGTAATATTATCAATATTATATAATATTATCCTGCTTCAAACAGATAAGCAATAAATATTCTAAGTATAAGTCACAAAAGTGCTACGTATAACATTTTTACGCAGCTTAATGAATTTCATTTTGGGTCATTGCAACGTTCGTCCAGAAGACGTACGTCTTTCCGGGTTAATCAAATTGAATAATGCAATAACTAATAATTTTTTTCTTATTAATCATACAGGGATTATCATTCTTTTTCCCCCTCACCACCACAAGATTGAAATATCAATTAAATTATAAACATTTTTAACATTTAAGTTCATTTGATAACGTAATGTAGTTTATTTACAACAGATGTAAAAGTTTTCTAAGGTGTAGTAAACCACCTTTGAACATTTAACATTTCTCCGATTCTTACCAATAAATAATGCATTAGCGTTACGTGTAGAAAAATTGTTTACACTTACTAGCAAAATTTATGACTGCCTTATACCTGCGGCATTTATTGACTTAAGATTTGACACAGAGGAGCGAGAAAATTATGTACGTGATCTTTCAAGTCCTAATGGCTTTTGGTTTTTATATTTGTTTCCAATAGAATGAAAAGGACATGAATACATGCATTTGTAATGATTTCCACACTGATTTTACAAGAGCCATAAGTTTTTAACTTTGTTACAATGTTAATAACGCCGTAAATTACACTTTTACTCTTTCTACCGAATTAAATATTTTCAGATAATTCTAGTTTGAACTGGGAGAAACAAACATAAACAATAATTTTACTGACAATGCATAAAAAAATTAACTTTTCAGAAGATGGTCAAAATAAATACATTTAATGATTTAAAAAAAATTATAGTCAACATTTTAAGTGAAACATTTTTTTATTTATTTTATTTTTTCATTTCTAATTTCAAGGTAAAAAAGTACAAATAGAAAGATGAAATAAATAACGAATACAAATGTAAGTAGGATAACAAATAAAGAAGATCGAAGTTATTTTGCCTTAAAAGTTCTCTTGCTTCCCAATATCGTGAGGACTTAGTGTGTCCATGAATGACCCATAAGTGAAATATAGTTAGATATAACTTTTTTTTGTGCACCCGATTGTATTTTATCTATTTACTGTTCGATTATAACTAAGCTGCCCAGCGTCAAGAGGAAACTAAAAAACAAGTCGCAAAGTTTCTAAAATGATATTCAAACAATTTATGTTTTTCCTTTCTAACTTAATACTCTGAGAATAGTAATCCATGACAGAGATTCTCAAACAAAATTAGTAATCTATATATACATTTCTCTTTCACGGCGACAAAAAAAGCCTCATTACAACTCCCCGAATGGCAACGCTAGAAAATCGACCAATGATTGCCGCTAAAAATGTCACATGCCGAATCTAGCTGAGGTGGCTCACTGAAACAACCAGAAAGAGCATTCTCACCAATGTGATCTCTTCCGAAATTCACCCTATCAGCTGCGGCAGTCTCATACTAAAGCTAGGCAGAAGTGAGTAGTCTGTGTCGATAGATCTCTATTTTAGTATTTTGTCGAATGAGCTTTTTTTCACGAATTTATATATTACGAATTTATTTGACGTATTTATTGTATTTATTGCAAATTTAAGTTTAGTTTCTGCAAGTTTTTCTTTTGTATGTCAAAGTTCTAAGACTTATACTTAAGTTTTTAACAAAGTTGTAAATCGTTCATGGTTATTATTTTTTAAAAACATAATGCTTTTTTTTATGCAGGTTTTTCCACTGCAATTCACTTATTTAAATTTTTAATAGACTTAATTATAGCCAAAATTTTAACCTTAAGATTTTACACTATAGCACATTTTTAATAGGTTTAAATAATTACATGTCATTTATTTGAATTCGAATTTATTTTAATGACTTAGTATTTACTAAAGAGATGAATTTTTTTTTAAAAGAAAGTTGTTTTATGGATTTGAATGATTGTTTTGAATTCATAGAATTTTGTGCATTTGCAATGTACGAGTTAGTTAGTAGCGAGCGAAGTGAGCTTGGTTTGTGAAGCAAACCATATAAGATTTCGTAGCAATTTTCGGTGGTTGGCGAGCGTTAGCGAGCAGGGGGCGCAACCCACTAGTTTTTTAAATATTGCAATTCAGACGTTCTTTTAGAAATTTTGCTAGCACAATTTTTTTTAGTTTTCTCGGGTCTCTAGTAAATTTAACAATTTCTAAATATATTTCTAATGTGTGGCAAAGTAATCTATGTATTCGCAACACTTTAGATATAAATCATTTTATTAAGTTTTCTTAAGTTATAGTTGAGGTAGTGTTAAAAAAATAGTTATACTTTAAGTCTTTATTTAGATCCATGTTGTCTTACATAATAGTTTAGGTAGTTTTGAATAGTTAGTTATTCTTTGACTACATATTTATAATAAATTTCTATTTTCATGGAAATGAAAACAGTTATGTGAAGTAATTATTTAGGTTTAATTTTGATATTTTTTGAAAATGGTGATGACATTTATAATAATGCAGGCCCAGAAAAATAACGTACAAAACTGCGTTATTATTTTAACAAAAATAAGTTAAAATAAGTATTTTTAAGGCCATTTATCCATCAGTGAAATAATTTTTTAAGAAATTATGTATTTTCTCATGTTTGCATAAAATATTTCTGCAACTGAATACTATTTTCTTTACACGTGAAGTATTTGAACAAAAATATAACATTCGTATATCCGATAATTTTCCCGCAGATTTATTCTTTTGTATAATCTGATGTATTAAAGATGTGACTAAAACAGATGTCTCTATTTGAATATAAAAGTATATTGCATACGTAATGAGTATTTAGCACATATAGCAAAAATATCAATAGAATTCAGAATCATCTGCTGTTAATGTTATGGCTCCAAATTTTTGAGAAGCCCCTATAAAGTGACATAATAACGATATTTTCATTGGATTTATAAATGGAACTTTTTCAACATAGTTACTTATTTAAACTATCAAGATGTTATTCAGAAAAAATAAGAAACATAAAATATATATGTTTAGATAATCTCCTATCGGTTTATGATAAAAAACAGACTTAAATGCTACTTCAACTTATTTCATAATGAAGTATAATTACCAAAATTTAAATTGAGGATTTCGTTCACTGATAGACATCTAAATAATTTTAATAAAATATTTCGTAATTCGAAGTTTGTAAATTTTCTGAGAAATTAGATAAGTATTTAAATAAAATTTAACTAGTATCTAACCACCTATTAATAATTGATCGATCTTTATTCGAAGCTGACAAGTTTCTAATTCAGTTTTAAAATTTTTATCTTCAACTCAACAAAGCGATATTAATCACTTATATGAAGTTATGTCTGAATTGGGACATAGTACATGCAATTTTCAGCAGATAAAATTAAATTTTTAAGCAGATATTAAATATTTTTATTAAAATAATTCAATAGCAGGAATTTTACGGCAACTTAAGTTTAACAATGACATTATAAAGTTTAGAAAAACATTAAATTAGACCGAAAAGATCAGAAAGTAAGAATCCGTGAATAACTATTCCAACATTTTTATTAATATTAGGATTAATACTTAGTACTATATTCTTAGTACTTTTTGTGTATTAACAGGTAATTACAGGTTAAACAACGTAACTGTACTGATTTCCTGGAATTGATTTGAATTCTTTGCCCAGAGGAAAGACACATTTTTCTTCAAAGAGGCAATGAATCTGAGAATGGTCTTTTAATATAGCTCATAACTTCTTCAAGTGGCGTATATAGATAAGCACATTATCCTTTTCTGTTCAATGGAGGAAGAGTAATTTGTAGAAATGATTACAAGTTAATCCGCCTACTGAGATGCTAAAGGTTTTTCCTATTACTCAAGAAATTAAGGAAATATTGTTATCGAAGAAAATAAGTTTTTGTTGTTTTATTAGTTGATAAATAAGTACGCAGAAGAAATCAATATTGTTGGTAAGTATTAGTATGTTTAATTAAAATTTTTACAAAAACTCTATAAAATGGAATAAATGGCATCAGAATGTATTTTTTAAATTATGCTGGTGCCTTGAATTAAGTAAAAATTCCATAATTTTTTTAAACAGTAACATAGTAATCGTTGCTTAGGTAAACGGATTGTTGTCCTCGGAATATTAAATTTCGCTACAAATAAAATTTGCATTCTTAAATGTGATTGGTTATTATAAATAAGATTGTTTTAATTGCAATATTGCTTTAAAAATTTGTTAAAACGTAATTTAAATATTTATTGATTGCGATTAAACTAATTTATAACTTGAATTTGACGCGTCTATATATTTTATATTTCAATCTATTCCATAAGTCCCCAAAAGCAGTAAACTTTAATTGGGAATCTAAGTTTTTACTTCTTATTATAGTGTATTTTATTTATTTTAATTTTTTTCAAATTTTTAAAAAGGAAGTAAAAGAAACAGAACAGTAATTTTTAAATTCCTTTATTCTCATAAACAATGAGAGTCTATACTAAGTCTACCTCATCCATGCGTTATTCATCATAATAGTAAGCCTAAGTTTTGCAATGCATATAAATGATGATTATTTGATGTAGGATCACATTTTCCACCATTTTGAATTTAAAATAATATATGGATACATTACTTGTTTACTTTATATAATCAAAACTATGAAGTCAGTTAATAAAATGCAAAACAAAGTTTAGTGGATCTATTTATTAAAAATTCGTTTTAACTTGTGAAGGAAACGCAGCTGTGCTATAAGTGTTTTTTCAGAACTGTATAAGACTATTTTATTAATATTATTATTTAAGAAAAAGCATTTTTGCTATTTCCAGCTTTAGGTTTTCATCTGCTAATACTTCAATTGATGAAGTATAAGCAGAAGACATTTAGTTCCTTGGTTAAATTATGTGTTCTTACACCACATAGATTAGTGCTATTTGCATAGTTTTGTAGACATTTGTATTATATTTTAAGTTTTGAAAAAAAACTATACTCAGTGACAGAATAATTCGTTTAAAAAAAGTCTTTATGAGATAATGTCAAATACTTTTACATGGTATAATTACTTCAAAAAATAATAAATCTGCAGCTATAACGACTAAAATAACTGCAAGATTTAATGGCAGAAAAAATATGATATATTTTTGCAAGAAGAAAACTCAATACTGAGAGAACTAAGAAGGTGGTCTGCTTGCCCTTCTAGGACTTATATTTAATCTTTTTCTTTACTCCTGACCGTACGAATTCTTTTTCCTTAAAAGACATAACCTCATAATCTAAGACTCTAATCGACTAGCATTTATCTTGGAAAAATAAAACAGGAAAAACTAACGGAGTTAAGTCTAAAAACAAACTACTTTAAAAAAAAAAGTGTTAGAAAAAGAAAAGAGATTAATCGCATCATTTCCTTCATAAGAAGAAAAATGCAGCAATAAAAATTTCCTCTCAAAATGAAACTCGTTTAAAAAATTGATACATGTAACAAAAATGTATCAAGGGTTTTTTGAATAAATTTCTGCAACTTTTTCTTTAAAAAAAGCATTCGAATTACGGGACCCAAAATGTAAGGCAACTTTTGCAAGGCTTTAAATTTGGTGAAATTTATTATTATTAAATCCACGTACAGCCGTATGTAGTTAGAAAATATTATTAAATGCTATATTCAAGTACATTAACATATAATTATTTTATTTTTGACTTACGCATCCCATAGAAAGATATTAAAAATCAATGTTTGCTTATATGCTCATCAAATAATTCAGCAATAGTATAAGTCATATCATATAAGTTAATATTTTCAATAAAATAATTCAGCAATAATATAAGTAATGTCATATAAATTAATATTTTCAATAAAATAATTCAGCAACTTCAGCAATCATGTAAGTTATTATTATTTAAGATTTAAAAAATAATGCTGCACTTTAAATTTGAATACATACGAAAAGGTAACAACTTTATATGTTTTGTTTATTTTTGTTCTGACAGTTTAAAATACTCAGTTAGAAAATAAATACTTACATTGAAGGTATTCGGTGTATAAGTATCCAATTACGCTGAATTATTATCACAGATAGCTTGTTGGAGAATGATTTGTTATTTATTTTGCTTATTTTAAAGTAATTATCAGGTGATAAATTACCACTAACTGCAATTTTTACGTTGAATACTTTAACAAGTTCCTTTCATCTCGCAGACGATAACAATTGCTGACTGTAAAACATTGCTTTACTATAAGTCTTATCTCCTTAATTGGAAATCTTAATATTTGAACTTTAAAACGATGAAATTAAATTTAAAAATTAGACTAGAATTCTTTGAGCCATAAATTTTAAATATTATGCATTTTAACGTGTCAACAAAATTACATTTTAAAAATGCTGTATGAAGATAATAATTTATTTAGTCATTCAGAATTCAAACGAGAAAATTGTGTGAAATTTATTATGTACTCTAAAATTTAGTGTATACTTAAATCTAAAATGTACTGAAATTTATTTAATACCTAAACTAACTGACTGCATAAATAAATCCAGCTTTATTTTTGTGTGACACATCGGGTACTTTTCTTGTTAGTTTATCGAAATTTCAATATTTCAATGTAAAAAGCAAATTAAGATTTTTTCCTGAGTGTGCAGGTGAAAAAATTTTCTATATTTTTATTTATTAATCTACTTTATGTAGTTTCAAAATATGAATGAAACGGTTTGGTCTCTTCCCTGTAGAAACTCATTTAAATGAACGTGATGAAATAAACGCGTTTGCAAATTGATAAAGTAAATAAATAAAAAAATTATAAAAGTCTAATGTAAACCATAAAATCATTCATTTAAAACATTTCGATCTTGAATGGGAAGAAAATACTTTAAAGCTGAACTTACTCAATGAAGTCAATCCAGAGCAAAGCATCGGTACTCTTTTTAACTTCTCTTTGGTGCTTACTTTGTATTTTGTATGTCCTTGACGAAGAACGAAATTTTGAATCTCGCATAACAGCTGAACCACATAGGGTTTTCAAAAATTTGGACACCGATTTCCAGGAGCAACTATAGTTCAAATTTTAAGTATTTTGGTGGGGTGAAATTTTTGACAATTGATATTTTCACATTAGTCTAACATTGGTCATTGTTATTAATTAAAATATAATTAATTCTGTTTAATATTATGTCCTTCCTTATCATTTTACAAGTTCAGTCATCGACGTGAATGACAACGTCCGAATCTGTAATTTTTAAGTTATTTCAAACCACGAATTTCTGGAGAAAAAAATAGAAGCAATTCCTTTTACGAGGATTTAAGGAGTTCTAAAATGAAAAGGTGTGATATAAACTAATTTAAAAACGTTCAAAAAATATTAATTTTATGTGGGTATTAATTTAATATTAATTTATTGCATATATTTANATATATATATATAGGGTAACTTTTTAATGAAAGGAAACAAGGAAAAAAATTATCACTAAGGAAAGTGTCTCAAATAAAAGAAAATACCTTGATTTCTGTTACTTCTTATTATCTACATATTTTAGCATCTAAGAAACATGATGAAACTTTTCCTGATAACTTTCAATCAAACATGTAGTTCATTAAAAATTTAATTAAAAGAAGGATCAATAGCTCCTTAAAATCTTGGAGTAACTAAGAGTTTCCTACCGTTAATTTATTTCCGATTCATGTTCTTAGTAGAAAATAATTTACTGTGAAACCAGCTATGAGATGAATACTTGGTGTTGTAATTTTTAATGACAGAAATTACTTAACGAGAGTGTTTAAACTCAAATTTTCGTGACGAACTAATGCGTTTCCCAATAAAATCATGTTCTTAAATATCATTTAACTTGTTCGGTAATTCTTTTTCCTCGTAATCCATACGAAATTTTAAAATGGGCATCCAGATAATTTTGTAATTGACTACCTGGCTCATTTTGTTTGTGGAAAATATCAGTTAATTGAAATTAGTTGACATAAAATATTTATCTCGCTGCTTCCTACTTTTCGACAGTTTCAGTGCATAATCATATAAAAATTAAAATTCCTACTTTAATTTTAAATATAAATATATGAAAAAAAAATAAATTACCTATTTTTAAGTAAGCTGTTTCAGATTCCTTAAATAAACAAATATTAATTCAATTCATGGAAATGTTCATTAAAACCATGGCTTTCTTAACATTTCTACGGTTATGCGAAACAAATAATGAATACTAAATTTACTATAACGACAATTAAGCCAAAAATTATCCACTGGCTTAAATTCCTTTAAATTTGAGCTGCTAGTAATTGTGCTACAAGTTATTTTTAGCAAGCATAATTTTACTAAACGTTTGATCCAATTTTTCTTATAATACCCTCCCGATTGACACTCGTCAATCAGGTACCAGTAGGGCATATTTGTTATCCACTCCTTCTGGGGCACCATATTAGGTGGGTCAGCGCTGCTCCCACACTAAGGACAGATATCCGGAGAATGGCAGACCATCCATGCATTGTCAGGGATTGGAATGCAGATAATTTCTGATGTGAGGTCAGCTGCTTAACCACTTCACAGTCCGGTCAGCTATTCCCAATTTTACCAATGCACATTTTGTTTCCTCCTATTTTATAAACGAAAGTATATAGTTTCTGACTAATCTGAATTGAGTGACTGGCTAAAATGGTTTAAGTTAAGTGGACTCTATATAAAGTCAGAATAAGACATGCTGCTCTTAACTGTACTGATAAGCTGGATAATGGAAACGTGTGTAATTGAGTGCTTTCAACTCGAAAAGAAGAATGCGTGATTAGGCCCAATCATGTGATTTAAATAATATTTAAGTGGGTATAAGACGTCAAGTGCGACCAGACGTCAGGACGCCAACATTTACGCATGATGACGTCGCTTCCAGGTATCCAGTTGAGCAACTAATAAAAATTAGAAGAAAACTGGATAATATGAAACAAAATTTATTTATTAGTTTTATTAGTTACAGTTACCACTTTGAATAAATAAAACTACAATTATTGGGCAGATTTAATTTTGCATTTTTTTCATCCTAAATCATATCTTTATATCTAAAAAATATCAAAAATAATAGGTTCACTAATGTCTCGTTGCACCCCGCATGACACATTAATGAAAGAATTTCAACTGAGGAAAGAAAAATCAATTTTTGACTGATACAGATCTCAATGCAATACAGTGCAATACAGATCTCAAGAATGAAAACTAGATGAATAGTTGGATGGTTATATTAGATTAAGAAATACCATCTAAATTTTTATTAAATTAACTTCAGTTAGCTTCGCAAATTAGTATTTTTTTAAAAAATTAGCATTAGAGTTTCTTTTAAAAAAATTATGCTTCTTCTGAACGTACAGATTTAAAACAGAACTAAAACATTTTTATTAAGTAAGATTTAATGTTATTTGTTGTATCGCTCTTATTACTTACGTAACCAGTTGTAATCGAGATCGTCAAAAGTAACATAAGATTTAAAAAATATATGGTTTAAAAATAATCGTTTCTTATGTATCTTTACAGAAACTTTGATACAATCTTTGCTACTGAACAACCAATATTTTATTGTTTTATTAATAAAATATTAATAGAATTTAATTAATAGTATGACATATGTACATTTAAGTTCGTATTGAACTATAAAAATTATATGCAATAAAACATTCATATGCGAAAAATACCAACAGTGCGCAAAATCGGAAGAACAAAATATTGAAATGTGATGAATTGTGAAAAGGAACGTTACTAGCAATGTATTGAGGAGGATTCTCTCCAAAAAGGAAATAAAGATGCGTCTACTGCGTGTGACCATTTTGCAGATGAGTTTGCAAGTGCAATGCAGGCAAATGGTCTAAATCGGCAATACAGACGTTATAATTTGTCAAACATGCAGCTTAACGTCTGAAAAAGGAGCAGGCAGTCGCAAGAGCCCCATCATCATTTATATATACCAGACCAGTGTTGACAAATATAACACAAACTTGGCAAAGCAAATTAATAGTCTGTCAGAATAAAATACTAAGAAGGATAGCAAAAGCCAGGTGGTTCATAAGAAACGATACACTACACTACGTACTCCAACATTCTGTATCAAAAGAGGCACGTTAAACGAAACAATAATGATTGAATATATTCACCGGATATATTGTCCAGTTAGGACTCCAGATTTCTTCCTTATTTATCATGCTTTTGGGGAGGTCAATTGCTACTCGCAATTCTCCGTCACAACATTTCGGATATAAAAAATACACAGAGCCTGAGCAGACCATGCCCTTCATTAGGAAGTTTCTAGTTGATTTTCTAACTACATATTCGTACTTTTCGACACAAATGAATGTCACACTAAATCATGGCTATATCCCGGCTCGCACCTAGCAAAATGCTGGCATGAAATATCCAAAGTCATAGACGAATATGGGACAGAACTATTTTGCAGTCAGACTTATTGTCCGATGTTTTCTGGTTTCTCTCCCCATCCAGCGAAAATGTTGATTGATTTCATAAGAAAGTCCTCTGTGACAGCTAGTTTGATCCAATATTTGATCTAAGAGTTCTCTTGACTTCTGGTATTTTGGGTTCAAATTACATTGTGGTGGAGACGAAAATTGAGAGTCATAGACTCAAATTTGAGTTGACTGTCCAAGGCCAGTAATCAAAAACTCATTACAACATTATCTTTATTTCCTTCAGCAATTTTCTCCCTAAATTTACTTTAAATCTGTCCAGTGGCTCTGAAGTAAATTGAAGGATTCTGAAAATTCTCTTAATTTCAAACATCATTTTATATAATATGTGTTAAATAGACATAAGGGTTTAAGTACAAAATGTAAACAAATTTTACAGTTAATCATATTTATCGGGAAATCGTCAAAGTGATCCTCCAAAGCTGCAATAAGAAATAATCATATTCTAATACCTTATTATACCTAAATTATTCTCGGACGCAGAAAGCCATTTTCGCAATCATGCTTTATTTGGAACATAAATTGCCAAGTCATCAGTTATGACACACTTTTCCAGACAATAGCGTCTTTAATGGATTCCAGGAGTGGATCCGGATCTGAGTGAGACATAGTCTTAAATCATCCATCATCCTATACCTAAGGCGACTCTTTAAACATACAAAGAATGATCTAATTAATTTCCGTTTCCCGCTTATGCCTGATGGCATTCTTGGAGATTCTAAATGAAAGATTCACATTATCCTTTGATGCATTTATACCCCATATGTTGGCGAATAATGGTTTACTGATAAAGAAAATTGGTATTTAGACTTCCTTGTTTGTTGTGTATATTATAATAGAAACATTGCATAATTTTAAGCGATTTGCTTATATTTGACAAATAATTTGGGAAAAAATATTTAACGATTTCTTAAATTCGTTTTGGGAATATAGCTTTATTAACAAACCAAATAAGTATTCAAATGATTACATACATTTAAAATTTCTGCATAAAACCACTTAGTATAAAGAGTCAACAATCACGAAATGAATTCCTAAAATAATTAATTATTAAAAATGAAATAGCTCAAAATTTATGCATTTTTGTTTTCTTTACTCAAGCAAAATAGAAAAAAATGTTGGACCAAGAAATTCACCGAAATAAATACAGTATAAAAGGATTAATATATTTTAAAAAAATAATGCGTAAAAAGCAATTGCTCTTGCTTGGTGACTATTTCATGCTTTGGGGGAATTATTACAATTTATTTAATTATAATTAATTTTATTTTTATTTAATAAATGGAAATGAGAACTAAATCGATAACTTAAAAGCGAAATGAGGATTATTGTTCAAATTGACATTTTACTTTTCAGATAACTTTATGTAAAATTTTTCATTATGCTATGTTTCAAAGTATTTATCAAGCAGTGCGTTAATGCCACGCATTTTAATACAAAATTGATTAATGAAAAAGATAATGAAACGTCGTATGAAATATGATCAAGTGTTTAAAAAATGATGTATCAATATAATAATCGTATTGGTTAAGAGTTATACATTTGAATTAGTTTTATTACAGTAAGCAGGACTGATATCAAGCTCATTAATGTGTTCTAATGTTTTTCGTCAAAAATGCATTTGAATCTATTATGTATTAATTTATTTTATTTTGTAACAGTTGTTAAACAGTAGACCAAATTTTTAGTTTATGACTACCAATGTTCAACTCCCTAACCTTGCAATCTTGAACCCAATCTAGAAGACAAGGGATCTCCAGAATCAAGTATTGTGAGATACTTTTGGGTGGAACAAATCCACATCTGCGGTACATGTAAATGAACAGCATTTAAATCTCTCACGGTAAGCCTGATGACAAGGGGACTCTAACTCATGATCCCGTCAACCACTGAGGATATTTTACGTCAGCACTGTTATCGGTGCGAGCTGGGTGAGGATTTCATATCGACCAGCCATCGCTGAAAGTCAAACCCGGGGACATCTCTTTGGGAGACGAGTGTATTATTTTCTATCTCACCTCGACTCAATATCTGTTAATTAAAAATATCTGATTTTTTAATTATAACATTGTAACGCAATACAAATGACTATATGTCCTTAACAGTTTTATTTTGCTGCATGTCCCTACGTAATTGTCAACTTATTCTTAAAACATATTCTATACAAGTAAAACATTTTCTACATTTAATTCAATTTAATATTTCTGAAGAAACTTTTAGTGAATAAACAAATGCACTTTTCAATATTTAAAAGGAAACAAAAATGTTTGCCAAATAAATTTATGTTGAAATAAATCCTACTCCCTGCCGACTAAGTCGTAACTTGGGTTCGGAGGAAAATTCCTCGCCAAATAGAACCATTTGGAAGACTAATTCTCCCAAAAGACAAATGCAACATTTCTTATTTATTCTAATCCTTCCATTCACTAAGGTACGAATGACGGTTCTTCGGAAATGCATGTTTCATAACTTAAATCATATACTTATGCATATCTCGGTAGAGAATTATTGTTATCTCCCTGCTGAAAAGAATTATATAAGTTCCATGCAAGCATTTTTGTTTGAACTTGGAATTTGTAACATCTTTATAAAATTTTATTATTTGTGTTGTCGATGAAAAATAAAACAGGCAAAAACCTGTGGTTTCTAGAAAATACTCAAGCGATAGTGATAAAGCCGATCAAGAATTTTCAAAAGATTCGAAAATACATGCATATGCAAAAGATTTTCGGTCAAGATATTTTATTTTATTAATTGGATTGTGTTTATACTCCATGTTCCACATTATTGAACATTGTGTTATCTGCATATTTTCTTAATAAAACTACCAGAAATTTCATTATCCCAATGCATTATTAGTGGACGGCACATACAGACTAAATAATAGTTTTCTGAAAACGTAAACAATTTTGTTTATTACGCAATGATACAATCTTAATTTATAGAATAAATTTAAAAGAGCCGTGGTGGTTTAGAAGATAGAGTGTCTTCTTCCAATCAGATGACCGGGTTCTAATCCTAGCTATGTCTGGTAGATACAAATTCCGCACCCAGCTCGCACCAACCACAGTGCAGACATAAAATTTCCTCAGTTGTAGATGGATCATGGGTTAGAGTCCCCTCGCCACGATCTGCTAATCGTTACGCAGATGCGGGTTAGTTCCATTAAAAAGCCTTCCATGATGGCAAATTTCTCCTAATAATTGAACTAGAGGTTCCCTTGTTTTATGAATTGGGTTCAAAATTACCAGGTTACGGAGATGAATATTAGCAGTCATGAGCCCAAAATTGGGTCGGCTGTTCAACGATAGTTATTTAAAAATTAATTAAAGAACGCTTAAATACATCTTTTTTGAATACTAATCTAAGTATTTTTCTTCAATATTTTTCCAGTGCTACTTGTAAATAAAAAACTCTAGTAATTGTAAATAATCGTTTGAATTATTGCCATATCGTAGACGTAATTTATAACTAAATGGTATAAGTAATTCAATTTAAACACTATATTCTACATTATTTAACAATGTGTTTACAAACAATGGATGCTCTACATAACATCATAACAAATCTTCATTGATTTTAAGATTCTAATTTATCATTAGAAAATTAAAATATCTAATATTAAAAATTTCTGAGAATGCTATCATTTTCTTATTGAGTAGAAATATGTCTTTTCAAAGTGTAAGCTTACAGCTACTTTGAATACCAAAGTAAATATTTTATTTAATATTTCGTTGTGGTAATTGCGATTGAAAGCTCTTGTAATCATAAATTTTTACTATTATTATAAAACTATAATGAAGACTCAATATTTGCCAAAATACGACTGATAATTGGTTTATTAAATGTAAGAACTAATTACACAAAAGGGCTATGATTATGGTCAGAAATTTCTGTACTTTGGGTAGCGAAATGAAGTAAGCAATCGTTATCGAAATTGCATGAATCATAGTTTATGTGAGCTATGTTTTACATGAAAAATGAAGATTAAACCAAATAAAAAGTGAAAAAATCAATAGGGAGCTTTTCGATCATGGCAAATAAAACTGAAAGATAAATCCATTTTTATAGGAATTCAATCGATCAGAATCTGTAATCATGCTAGATACAACAATATGATTGATTGAATGATAGATTTTAGATGATTGGCTAAATCTAAAGTTCAATAGTTTACAATAGTCGTTGATAGTTAAATTGTTTCAAACACAAACGTCACTCAACAAGACAGTATAAAATAATATCAATGGTACCCAATGATTACTAGTGGACTAATGCAAAAATTAAAAAAAGAAAAGGATTCAAACTAAATAAAAGTGGGTATAGATTTCAAAAGAAAGAACAAGGATATGAAAACCACATTTATCTAAACAATTAGTGCTCTGGCGGTATAGAATTTAAAGGCACTTTTGTAATGGCTATATTGTAACAAGAGAAATTATATTTTACACTAGAGGTAAGGGCACATGCCATAAAATCGAAATAAAGCTTTTATAATATTGAATAAAAATTGAAACTTCGATTATACAAAATGCTTAGTGAGAAAATCGATGCTTTGCTACTAAATCATTTTCCATTTTTTTATGTGAACAAAAATTCGAATCTATGTAATAGAATAAAAAAAATAGTAAAAATTTATGCCACTATTTGCTGCATTTTAATTATAAATTGATCTGTCTAGCTCATATTACTCTCTGCGAAAAGTTATATTCGATGCGATTGTTATTTAAAGTTTTCAAAATAAGGTTTAAGTATAAAATGAAAAATTTATCAATTTGAATCCCTTTTTTTTTGAGGAATATAATAAAATATTATCATTAAAATATGCTTAATGACATACCATGTAAAATGGTTCGAAAAACTGAGATTTTTCTTCTTGTTTAGACTCTTGAATTGAGATTTGACTGTTACATATTTAAACAAACTAAACTTAACTGTAAACTAATATTAGTTACTTACATTAGTAATTTATAAACTACGTTAATTGAACCAATTTTATCAATTTTTGGGAACTTCAACACAATTATTATGAGTTTTTTTTTTGCGTGTCAAAAATATTGTTGTTTTATTTAATTTAATAACATTGCTAGGTATTTATATAGTTTAGGCTCAACAGCTGGTAAACTCACCGCAATTGCATACTTAAGGCAACAAAATTCAATGGAGCTATATATTATGCCTTAATTAAAATTTAAAGAAGCGAAGACCTAGAGTTTTTAAATAAACATTAACTTGAAGCAGAAAAATTCCGTTTGGTTCAAATACAGACATAAATGTGACTCACGTCTGATTGTGGATACAAAATGCAGTTTTAGTTTACGTCCATAAACTTTACAAATTTTATTTATATTTTACTCAAGTTGCACAACTGGAAAACTAAGGAATTAGTTTTTTTTTTAATTAAAATTTTTAAATTTGATCAAGAATACTTCTCTCCTTACTCCCTTACTAAAACTTATTGTTATCACTTTTTGTTATTATTACTTACCGCATGATTTTAATTTATAAATAACATATACAAAATATTTATCGGGATCTTTTAGTATTAGTTTTGTGAATCACACAAAAAATCATTTAAAAGAAGAAAAAAAACCCATTTATTTTTTGAGGGAAAAAAAACACGTAAAAACTTTATAAAGCAGGAGACATGTATCACACATCACTATAAATTTATATCGAATAAAATATCCAAACTCTGATTCGAGTTACTTACAAAGTAAAAATAGTATATAAATAAATAATCCGATGCTTCAAAATATAAAATAGAAATGGCATATTTTTGAATTATGGGAGTTTGGAAGTGTATTTTCTTTTACTCTGCAGATTTATATGTATTTTTATTTATTATTGTATTTTTTTAAGTTATAAGAGTATTATTAAATATATAAATGCAATTTTCCGTTACTCAATGCAATTTGTTTTTATTTTAAAGTTACTTTTATATTTTTAGGTATTACTTCTCTGAAACTTTTGCTTCTATAAAGTATTAAAGTTTCGATTTCTTCAATTCTCAAAAACTTCCATTTGAAACAGTTCTGTTAAAATTGTGTAGAGCAGAATTCTTTAAAAATTTTTTTTTAGAAATATAGGGCTTTAATTTGGTGCTGATAAATATGCATGGTAGACAACTAATTTAGTTACTATTTCGTACTAACTTCCACTAGAAAATGACTAATGTATATACATATATATATNATATACACATTTAAATATACATATATATATATATATAAAACACTTATGACTTGTTACTTTTAATAAAAGCCTTTCTTTAAACAACTGTAGTAACACGACATAACATTTATTTTGTAAGAAATGAGATTATGTCACTTTCCTTGCATGATTATATCAGAATTGATAAAACTATTGAAGCTTAATTTATACTAATTCAAGGGAGAGAAATGTATTATATTATATAATTAGTAAGTTGTCTATTCTATATAATAGGTAAGTGATATACGTAAGTAATTACTTTAAAAAATGTTTATTTGAGAATCTACAAGAAATCATTCAAAGGGAGTCCTTGAAAAATTACAGTAAATTTTACAAATGCTAAGTAAATAAAACTCTAGAAATTACTTCCCTGTTCTTATTCATCAAGCCTTATCAAGTGAAGCCATTGCAGATTTCGCATTAGAATGAACTCCGAGTCATTGAAAATGATCCGAAAAATTCAAATTAATCAGACTCTCAGTTTTTAACAAATGAAATCAAATCCCGTCCGAAGTCTTTGTAGGTAAAGACTCAGACGACCATACTGAATTAGTTGTTAGTTTCTTATGAAATAGGTAAGAATACATTAAAATGTCTGTTAGAAAGCCCCTTTAAAAAGTACCCAGTGAAAAATTGGAATTTTCCTCAGCAAGGAGAAATTCGTTTTTTTTTGTTTGTACAAGAATTTTACAAAAATTTATAAAAGAGTAGACTCTTTTTTTTTAAATTGCAAAAGCACATGAACTAAAAAATAATGATTGATTCAAATAAGTATTTCAAATCGATTTATTCAGCTTGAATCGTTCTTTAACTTTTTAATTTATATCCTTCATGATTTATATCGTTATTTAAAATAAATTGTACAAATTAATGTGTTATTGTAGTATTGTAGCAACAATAATACTTTTCAATATAACGGATTTCACTAGAAAAATTTTATTAGATACTCGTATAATAGAGGCTCGAATGTTATAAATCCCAAATAGATCATGATATGCCGAATCAAACTATGAAAAATAAGTCAGAGAGTAAAGCTCTTAATTTATCTAGGCACTTAATTTTTCTTACTAAATTCATGAATTCTTACTAGAGTTTTTCATGGAATAAATAATGTCACCAAGTGCAAACGAAATCAGGCTGGGCTAAACAAATTATTTTGCTACAGATGGTAACGCAGCTGTAATCTAAAGCAGCTGTCCCAAATTCCTTTCGGCTATTAAACTATAAATTGCCAAGCTTCTTGTGATGGAACCTCGGCATTTTAAATAAAGTTTATTAGCTATAGTGAGCAAATTAACAGTATAATGACCGTCATTTTTACCTACCTAGTACGAAGGCTTCAAAAAGTTAAGAAAAATCAAGGATGTCTGTTAAAATTAATTTAGGAATCAATGCCTGTCAAAGTTGATTTGAGGTCAGAATGATTGCTCTGATCGTTATAGTGTTAAACAGGGAAAGACTACCAATTACATTGGAATTATTTAATGTAAGAAGAATGGAAGCCTTTTCATTTATTCAATAATATGTGTCCCAAAATTGGGCTAAATAGAAGGCAGTTAAATTTACAATAAGATCTAGAGTGTTTTCTAATGTATTGATTGAATCTAAAGTTCTATGGTACAAGATCTAATGGAAGATATGCTGCTCCAAACATCACGTTGAATCAGATCAAATGAAAAATTGTATACTACAGTTTCCTCTTCATAAAATAAATGAAAAGCTAATCAAATGGTTAATCACAAGGTACGTATATTTCAACGTTGGTAAATTTCGATAAAAAGCGTAATTATTTGAAATGCACAGAAAATGTAAAAAGGTACACGAGTAAGAAATAAGAATGAATAAAATCAGATAAAACAGTTATATACAATAGAAAATATCAGTAGCTCTCAGAAATGCGAAAATGTTAGGAAGATGGTTGATTGATTGAATGTAGGGTTTAATGGCGCAAAGTCCAAAGAAGGACATGCTGCGCCAAACAAACGGTTTTAAAATAAAGGTAAATGTATATTACGAATTTTCCTCATTACAAGTCACACGGAATTTATAAAACTGAATACAACGAAACCAACGCATTCAAAAGTGAGTAAAATCAGATAAAATGTAAATGTAGTAACGCATTATAAAACAGTAGCATTCAAAGTTGAATAAAATCAGATAAAATTGTGATTAGAATAAAACTGTTATATACAGTATAAAAGACCAATTGCGCGTAGAAACGCAAAAATGTTAGGATGATGAGAGTCACCTAACAAATCCTGCAGAGTTAAAATAGAACTACCAAAAAAAGTTAGACGATGAAGGTTAAAACATGGGCAGATGATTAAAATATGATGGATAGTGAGTAAAACTTTACAGTTGTTACATTGGGGAGGAGGTTCCCCAAATAGCAAATGTAGGTGGGTCAGCCGAGTGTGGCCGATTCGGAGACTGTTTAATTTTACATCTGCATGCCGCAGACTCAATACAGGATAAGGTTTAAAATCTGTTTTTATTGAATGCAACTTGTTTTAAATTTTTAGATCCCAATGTTGTTGCCAAACAGATGTGATGAACTGTCGAATATAAGTATTTGTGTCCGAGAGAGGTACAGATATAGTTACAATAGAGGTAGCTGATCGTGCAACCGAATCAGCCAAGTCGTTCCCCGGAATACCGACGCGACTCGGTATACAACAGAATAAAATATGAAATCTATTTTTGTGAAGGGTTATCAACAAGTGGTTAATAAAACATAAAATTGGATGAGTATCACTGTTAAAATTTTCTAACTGTCTCAAAACACTCATACTGTCGGAGTATATGCAATACTTCCGTGTAGCGCGAGTGGAAATCAGCCGCAGTGCCAAGAGGATGACAGCAGCTTTGGCAGTAAAGACGGAGCAAATACTTGGGATTCTGTAGCTATAAGTATCATCAGCGATAATGACGCCACAGCCCACATAACCCGCAGATTTTGATCCGTCAGGTACATACTCTGAATATTGGTCACGATGAGAAATGAATAGTTGCTGGTAGATAGTGGGTGCAACATTAGATTTATTATACATCATAAAGGGGGAATAAAATTGATATGGTATAATGTTCCAAGGAGGTATGAGAAGATGATCCACTGATTGCGATGGTGATTTGCAAATGTCAAAAGTTTGAATGAGTAAACTCATGCGAGCATGAAAAGGACGGACGTGAGAAGATCTAGCTGCATATAATTTCTCAAGGCTTGATGAAATTACATAATGCTTTAGTGGATGATATCTAGAGGACATGATACGAAAGTAATAACTGAGAGATAGCTTCATGCGATGTCAATTTAATGGTATTTGATTGTAGACAACGTATAAACCTTCAACGGGGGATGTACAAAAAGCTCCCGAACAAATGCGAAGAGCTGAATGGTGTACGGTGTCTAAGATACGTAGATTGGAGGCTGTTGCAGAGCCATAAACTGCACATGCATAGTCAAGCAGTGAAAGTATCATCGCTTGATATATGCGTATCAGGGCTAGGCGATCAGCTCCCCAAAATGTATTACACAGTACACGCAAAATGTTCAGTTTCTGTTCACATTGTTTACGTAATTGCCTGATATGAGGTATAAAAGTTAGCTTACTGTCGAAAATGACACCTTAAAATTTCGTTTGGGGCACGACTGGTATATTAATGTTTCGAATGGAGATGTCAGGGTCATTATGAAGCGAGCGTTTACGGCAGAAATGGATACAGCAACTTTTAGATGGTGAAAGACTGTGACCATTCTGATCACACCAGTCTAAGATCTTGTTCGCAGCTAATTGCAGTTGTCGCTCGATGACTCTCATGTCGGATCCTGAACACGAGATGTGTAGATCATCGACATAGAAAGAGCCAGAGACACTAGGGGGCAAGAAGCTTAAAACTGGTGAAATATGCATGATGAATAATGTGACACTTAAAACGCTGCCTTGTGGGACGCCTTCCGCTTGAACGTAAAGATCAGAAAATGTAGATCCTAGTTTAACACGAAAATAACGCCTCAGCAAGAAATTTTTGATGAAAATTGGCAAATGACCCCAGAGTCCAATGTCAAACAGTGTCTGGAGAATTCCATAACGCCAAGTCCGATCATATGCTTCCTCAATATCAAAAAAGACAGAGACAAGATGATTCCGCTGGAAAAAGGCGTTACGAATTCTGGATTCCTAAAGTTGGATTCCAGAGTTGGATTGGTCCTGGATTGTCTAAAGTTGACCGGCCCTTACGGAAGCCACTTTGAAAATCTAGTATGGCACGCTTTTTTTTTCCATGTAATACACAAGTCGAGAGTTAACCATCCGCTCAAATGTTTTACCAAGGCAGCTGGACAAGGCTATCGGACGATAGTTGACTGGATCGATAGCGTCTTTACCTGGTTTTAGGATAGGTATTACAATTGCTTCACGCCAGACAGATGGGTGCGTTTGTTCCGTCCATATTCTGTTGAATATAACAAGGACATTTGACAAAGACGTCCGATCTAAGTAGCGGAGCATGTGATATGTAATACCATCAAAACCAGGGCTTGTGTTTTTACTTCGATATAGGGCTCTTTGTAATTCGGCAAAACTAAAATCACTGTGATATTGGCAGAAACGACGCGATGCAAAGTTTATATTATTCCTTTCGACGGTCTGCTTATGGTGTTGAAATGCTGGGCTGTAACTCTCTGGACAAGAGACAGCAGCAAATGCATCACCAAGCATATTACAAACGTCTGCAGGAGAAGGTATCGTTTTTCTTAAATATCGGAAGTCGAAATTCGCGATATATGCCATGAGCTCTCTTAACTCTCGACCAGATTTGTCTGGGAGATGTCGAAGATGTTATGGACGAGACATAACGGGACCAAGATTCTCTTTGACTTTTGCGCCTGATCTTTCGAGCTATAGCTTTTGCCCGTTTAAAGGCCAAAAGGTTAACAGTATTAGGATAACGGCGGAAGATGTTCCACAAGCGTCTCTGCTCTTTGTAGGCAGCTGCGCATTCCTCATTCAACCACGGCTTGCGGTGGCGAGGAAGCGAACTTGACGACTTTGGAATACTTTCTTCTGCCGCTTGGAGAATTACTGATGTTATATTATTAATAGCAGCACCTATAGTATTGCGAGTTATCATATCCTCCGTAATCTGAGCAAGCATTGTAAATAGAGGCCAGTTAGCGCGATGAAATATGAAATTTGATGGTCGTGAACTCATGGGAATAGAAGTAAAATATGAAACAATGAGAGGAAAATGATCACTCACAGAAAAGTTTATAAAATGTAAGATATCTTGTGAACATAATGCTAGAGCAATGGAGTGAAAGGTTCGAGTAGGTGAATGAAAATAAGTCTTTATTAAGCAAACAGAGATTATGGTCGTGGATGAGTTGTTCAATTTTACGCCCCCGGTCATTGGAGGTTGAACTACCCCACAATTCACTATGACCATTAAAATCTCCGTGAAAAATAAAAGGCGAAAGTAATTAAACTATCAGTGAGTTTAAATCTGTTTGAGAAATGGATGCATGAGGGGGAAGATAAACAGAGCAGACTGTAATGAGAACATTGATGTGAATTTGAACTATGGTAGCCTGTAATGAGGTTGAAAATGAAACGTGAATTGATGGAAAAGCTGATGAAGGTAAAATTGCTACGCCGCCATGAAGTTGATTTCCATCATTAAAATCCTGCCGATATCAAGAATAGTTGCGCAGTTTAAAAGTATTGGATGACGTGAAATGTGTCTCCTGCAAGGCATTGCATGCAGGTTGATATTTTGAAATAATGTCCTTGACATCAGAGACTTTATTTCGCAAACCGAGACAGTTCCATGATATGAAACATATAGACATTATGAAGTATAAAAGGATGATTTAAAGGTAACGTCATTATTAAGAAGTCAGTCGAGTAGGCATTCGTCGTCAGAAGGATGCAAAGACAATTCTACCTCACAATCCATCTTCTGTAAAGCAGAAGAAGTGGATTGATTGGCAAGTTGAACGTACTTTGCATCTTTTTTCTTCCTCGAATAGCCAGGTTTTAGACTTGGGGGTAATTTTTTTAAAGGGATTTGTTTTGGAAAAGGTCGGGCCTTTTCAGAATTGTCTATTTTAGATGTTTTGCTAGGTGGAGGTGGTCCGATTGGATGTTTATGGTACGGTAAAGTTAAAGTTAGGTTTTTGAGTTAGTGGTTTAATATGTTTGTTGGCAGTAGATTTTTGTGTTGTGAAATCAGTTTGCGTGCTAACAGAACAATACGAAGTCTTTGCAACCGTGGAATACGATATTCCCGGACGGGGTGTACGGGCGGTAACGATTCGACGGGCTTCATTAAAGGTTAGGTTTTGCAATACTTTAACTGATTGAATTTCTTTCTCTCCTGACCATCTGGGACAACTCCTAGAGTAAGCTTCAGGAGCACCCTTGCAATTAACGCAAAGGGGTTGTAACTCACAGGAAGTGTCTGAATGGCCAGGAGTAGAACAGCGAGCACAAACAGATGTACCACGGCAAGATGCTTTTGAATGGCCAAACCTTTGGCACTGAAAGCACCTCAAAGGGTTTGGGACATAAGGTCTGACTGGACAATTATACCATGCAAGTTTAACAGCAGATGGTAATGTTGGAGAGGCAAACGTAAGGATAAGATGTTTCGTTGGATTGAGTTGTTCATTCCTTCGAATCTTAATTCTACGGACCTCGACAACATGATGGTCTTGCAGGTTTTATAAGATCATATTCTCTTCGTCGTCTATAAATTCAGTTTGAGATATTACTCCACGACAAGTGTTCAGAGATTTGTGAGGAGTGACAGTTACATTAAAGGTGCATATATTTGTACCCAGTACGGAGAGGAGAGCCTTGTGTATTAGGAATGGTGAAACCTTAGAGAATGAAGTGTTTGATATAACAGAATTCGTCAATGTTATGATGAAATAACGAGCGTATACATGCGGTGTAAGAGTTGTTCTGCTGTTTTTGCATTGGTATGCGGAACTCAACACCATACTATCTTCAGCCATAGAAAATAAAAAACAGTTCTACTACCAGCGGCATCACCCACCACGGAGTCCTACTAAGGGGATGCAAGTAGCATAATTCGTCACTTGACACCGATGCTAACAAATAGCTATACGTCCACGAGTCACCCCTGAAGCAGCCTCCACTCTTAACGAGATGCCCAATAAGTGACCCCGAACTTGACCCAAGCCAACTGATGACGGTCGTGACTAGCCGGTTGATGCATACAGGCCAATATGCACCTCCCGTTTACCTGAAGCACGGGCCGAAGCAGTGTATTGGGGTACCAGGATGCCCCTCAACTGCCAAGATCCCCTTTTCCAGGGACACGGGTCTCCACGCACGGCAAACACGCGGGTGGTCTCTTCCCATCTGGGTCCGATACAACAGGGTGGTAATCGAACACAGACAAAAAGCCCTCACCAGTTAATGCGGCAACCACGACAAGGGGGAAGAGAAAGGAGAAAGTGGGAGAAAAGGGAGAGGAAACGGAAGGGAGGACAGATCACTAGGGTACCCCGGGGCGTGACTCCCTGTGTTTACCTAAAGAAGGTAAACCCCCTTAGGGGCGTTAGGATGATGGATTTCCCCTAACAAATCCTTGTGTATTATTTTGATACATGAAATAGTGCTGATAATAAAGGTAAGACGATCTTGGTTAAAACAAGGAAAAATGGTTAAAATGTGATGAACCGCATGTAAAACATTACAAATGTCTCATTGGGGAGGAGATTCTTAGAACAACAGATGAAGATGAGTGAGTCTAGTGTGGCCGATTCTAAAACGATTAAGCTTTACACCTGCGCGACGTAGACGCAATACAGTTGACTTCTAGTGTAGTTTTTAATTAATTGTTAATGTGCTGAAGAGCTCGAAATGAACAAAATAAGCTAAACTATTGTTTTCAAAGAAGAACTCTTTTAAACATAGAAATTGATTATTCATAGGAAAAACTTAATTCTTTAATCTTGAATTCTAATGTTTTAATATGAATTGAAAAGTTCGATGTGAAATATTAAGGCTTTTTTTTTAATAAATGTACATTCTTTTCATAATTTTTTCAATGCATTTTTCCTGGAACATTTTTTCAATTTTGCTCTTTCATTTTTTACTGTTGTTAATTTAAATAAATTTCATAAAAATAACTAACTGGCTAGATGTAAATATAATTATTTCTTTAAAAAATCATTACAGTTTGGTTGAAAAAAAATCTTGGAATTCACGTGACCCCTCCACGGAAAACCTTTTGGGAATCATTGATCTAAAGCAATAGAATTTGTACATGGTATTTTGAAAATACAATTTCTATCGATAAAAAATGTATGAATTGTTCTGTACTTAATACAATTTTTAACAACACCTAATACATTGTTTTAAAACTATTATAGTTCTTCGAAACATTTTATTATTCTTAAATTAAACTATTTATGATCGCGAGATATTTTCTGATTATCGAACTTTTAATCTTCTATTAACATTTCAAAATGTCTCTGCGTGATGGATTAGCAGCAGAAACAAAATTGAAAAGTAAAGCTTAGAAATTAATCACAGAGCTTAAAATTCTCAAACATCGCTGATAAAATAATCAATTTATCTTTGCCGTGGGTATTGACATTTCACTCACGCTTCTGATAGCGATTAATGGTAATTAGCACTTGTTTGTAATCTGGTCAAAAATTTCCACCTTGGGACATTTTAATTAAAGAGCTTAGTGTTTTTAACAGTCACAAGAGAAATAAAATTTAATTGCTGCATAAATTTGAAAGAAAGTATCATTCATGGGAAAAAGATGTCATTAAATAGCTCTAATGCTGTATAAAATCATCCATTTAAATGCAAAATATATGAAAATATCATATTTTATTAAATGTGTCTTTCTTTTTATTTATTGTATGTATGCAATGGTTTTAACAATTTTATTATAAGTGGTTGATTCCATTAAACATCAACGTAAAATATCGAAGCTACCATTGTTTAAAGGAAAATTTCATAGTTTCATCATTATAATTTTTGAATAACTCTAGTATAATATACAATAAAGTTTTGTTTAATATTTTCGAAATAGATAAATTTATATGAATAAAACTTGCTAAAATTTTCATTAATATCACCATTTCCCCAAATACAGTTACTTGAAATCTATAAATGTCATTATCATTTCATTGCTTGATGGGCTTTATATACTGTCCTAGATGAATGTAATATAGTAATGTATAGTATCATGCTTAAATTCATTCTTATTAATATCACGGGCATTATAATAAGCATAAAAGAAAATTAAAATTTATGAGCAGAATAAATTAAGATTATTAAAGCCCTTATTGGTTTTAAAATGATGAAAGTAAAATATTATATTCTATATTGAAATAGCCATAATTCTACGCTTTCAAAAATTTTATTCTTTCATTCATCCAGACATTTAATAAGCAGCCTAAATCCATGTAAAGGAATATATATTATATCTATATCATGTTCTTGTTTTGTTTTAGAGCATCATGAGTTCTTTTAGAGAGACTTGTTTCCTTGCTCCAATATATGAATAGAAATATAAAATGTATATGAAATGTATAGGAAAGTTTTCGAATATGATGCATTTTCTTAAAACTAAAGTTATAGCATAATAGCTTTTTGTATTTCCATTACTGTTGTAATCAACATACACGCGAATGGTGTAAATAGCTAAGGGTCAATCAAATTTGCAAATCAGAAAAACACTACTTTGTTGTCTGAAATAATAAAAACTTCAACAAACCTTTAAAAATCTGGAAAAGTTATCTTAATATGGTATAGTGCTTAAGCAATCGCAAAGCAACATTTAGATAACGACGTTAAAGTTTCGAATCATTACGATTTAACGTCTTAAGTAGGAATGTAAAACATGAGTATCACCCTTTCATTCCCTTTCTTCTCCTTTTTTATGTAGTGAAATATATTTGTATTTATGTTTCACTATTTGGACTATAAATGTGTCCCAAAACTTTTTGTACATATAAGAAAAATAACTATAAGAACCTAACTATAAGAAAAATATTATTCTTGATTTGTAAGGGATATCTTCGGTAATATTTCTGGTTAATTTGAAAACTAAAATAGCGTGTTCTATTTGGACGAGAAAAGTAGCTTTCATACACTGAGAAAAAGTATGCTCAAAACTATCAGAAACGGTTAAATTTACCGCTTTACTTTCTCTGTGGGAACACCAAAAAAATCGGAAATTTGAATTCCATGGAACACTTTGGCAATTGATTGATTGATTGAATGTAGGGCTGCTTAAATATATGCCCAAGGTTCACAAGATGACGTGTAGCACCAAACAAACGGTTTCAAAATAAATTGAAAGTAATTCCTTCAATTTTTCCTTACTAAAACACGCGAAATTGATGCACTTTGGAGATGATTTTGGTAAAATAAATAATAAAATATGGCTTTATGATATTTGATAGAAATTTGGTAAATTTGGTTATTTTACCATGATACAACAGTGCATGTCATAAAAACTATTTATTCGATTCCATTTACTTTACAGATTTATATTTTTTACTAAATATGTTGAAATGTAAACCATAATATTTTTTTAAAAAAAAACAGGATTTCTGGTAAATTG
This sequence comes from Parasteatoda tepidariorum, assembly GCF_043381705.1. Taxonomy (NCBI): domain Eukaryota; kingdom Metazoa; phylum Arthropoda; class Arachnida; order Araneae; family Theridiidae; genus Parasteatoda; species Parasteatoda tepidariorum. The sequence goes on from NC_092206.1 coordinate 41,619,035, forward strand.
TTACCATATGAACGGAGAAATCCCCAAATGAATGGCTTAAATACCCTATATTTCGGTTTCCCTAACCAGAAATATGTTCTTTTTTCTAGAAATGTCAAAACGATACAGTACGGTAATTTCAGCAATTTTTTTCTCCATATGCAATAATTTTAAAGGGAGAAAAAGTAATTTTATCATGATACATGAAAGCGTGGTATAAAAAAAATATTTGGTTAAATTTATTTTTCAGTTTCGTATTATTTTCTAAATGTGTGGTAATAAGAGCTATAATTTTGAAAACCAGAATTTCCGGTAAACCGTCACCATATGAAAGGTGCAATTCCCAAATGAATAGTTTAAATACCAGATATTTTAGTTTTCTGAATCAGAATTGTAGCTTTTTTTCGCAATAAATGTCATTACCGTACCTGATTTTCATCTGAAATTTTACCTGACTTTCTTTCTCTGTTCAGAAGTAAGAAACAAAAGTTTATTTTCTATCATTTCAGCATTTATCAATTGCCTCTATTTCTATAATATGAAGTTTAATTCCCTTTCAAAATCTTTCTCCAAATCAATAAACTATTATTCTTACTAACAAACTACTACAATTTTTCTTTTAGAAGTAAAAATTTTGTATCTTAAAGTAAATTGATATGGGTAATCAAAACTTAATAGAGGAAACCAGTTAAGAAATCTTTTTTTGGAACTGCCGATAGAGAATCGATGATAAAAAAAGACTAATGTATGATAAATTACAGAAGCTTAGAAAAATCGATCTCACTGGAGGCACTGATATATCTTTTTCTGCTAAGAAAAAAAAAGATAAGAAAATATTCTTATCTAAGAGCACAGTTTTATAGAAGCAGGGGTAATTCATTTTTTTTCGGTATTTAGTGAATCTCCAGCAAAAAGATTTCTAAAGCTATGGAATCGCCGAAATATATATATTTCATTTCAACTAAAAGTCATTTTAACAGTTACGGAGTCACAAAGTGAGATAAATTAAATGTCACATGTGTTAAAGATTATTACTGATAAAAAGTATTCGTCTTTCATCGGAAAAAAAGAAAATATAGCCGCACTGATTTACAATCTTAATGAAATCATTTGTAATAATTGCGTGATAAATCATATAAAAATTAAATACTGTAGTTGTACAGAGCCATACTATATTACTTTAAACAATTTCTATTACTGAAAAAAAATTAAAATTTATTTTAATGTGCTTAAATTACAAAAACCTATACAATGCCGAACTTATTATTTCGTTCTTACGGTCATTTTAATTGTTACGGAGGCACAAAAATAAATTAATAGTGTTATGAATTATTAAATATGCGTATAGTTTTGCAAATATTCTTTTGTTATAAAGCTAATTATCTCAGAAGAACCCTAAGTAAACAGTTTAATTAGAAAATTTGAAAAAAAGCCTAATGTATTTCTTAAACCCAATGTATTTATTATAAAAGACTCAGTTTGACGTAATTTTTTATAATAATCACTGCGACTTGCAGATACTTATCGACAAAATGAGAGTTGAAGATTCCAGAACTCTCTTTTTGTCCTCAAGTTTCAAATTGATTAGACCAAAGAGTGAGAATCGACTAGATTTCGCTACAAATCATGGAGTCATTGTACTAATAGAGGAATACTATTATTTCCTTATAACTTTTGTATATATAACTTTTGTATATATAACTTTTGTATACATAACTTTTGTATATTATAACTTTTGTATAGATCTAATTTAACACTTATAAGAGACTCAACTAACTCTGTGTTTAATTATATAATTTCTGCAAACATTTTCTTACAATTTACTATTTCTTGTTTATTATTTTCTTTATTTCAATTCATTTTACTTGTCCCGAATGGTAGTGCGACAGTTTTAGGCCCTGACTTGTAGCCTTTGTTAAACAATTTAGCTATTGACAATATAGATTTCCTTCTACCTTTCTTCTACAACTTAAACTTTTGACTGTATGACTTACTAATTATATGTCTTCTACGAATCGGTTAATGGTATTTCTCTCCAAATGACCACCCAAATTTCACCGATATCCAGGATTTATTCATTCTTTTGGAAATTCATAATGTTAGATATTTGACCAAAATAGCACCATAAGTTGATGAACACTTGGTACACTTGTTTCAACCAGAACCATCTTACAGGGATAAAATTAAGTTGATTTTCATTGCCCGGAAATTTGTCTGATGCATCCAGCTTTAACGGCGCCATCGTAGTGTCAACAGGGGTAAAAAGCAGCTGCCCTGAGTGATGTTCTCCTAAGAATACCAATTCACTATAACTAGTGATTCTGGCTACCAACCAGTTAGTGTGGAGCAAGAGGGGAACACGTTATGCACAGCAATGAGTTCATGAACGTGATCGGTATGGGCAAGCATCATGCACAATGTCTGAACAACGCTTCACACATCTGAACGAGGTAGAGTAACATCGCAGCAGAGATATTATTCTGGATCATGTTTATAGATAGTCAATCATGCTCTGGATCATGTGTGTTGATGGTTTGTAGATCAAGTATGGTAGATCCAGACTTTTTGTTTATGGGCGACAATACGCCACCACACAAGTGCGCTGAGGTATCACACATTCACGAAAGCAAAAATATTGACTGCATGTCATGACCTGTGCACTCTTAGCGCCTAAATCCAATAGAGCAAGCCTAGGATGCTCTTGGCAGAAGTGTTTCACAAACAACACTCCCTTGAGAAATGAGTGGAGGAATATAGAAGAACATTTCATGTTTTAGTGGACAACATGAATAACAGATGCAAAATGTGCATTATTGTTCGAGGCAATGAAATTGCGGAACTCAATTCTGTATTATTGGGTCAAAAAGACCGATTTTTCATGGCTGTTTGTAAATCGTCCAATGAGCATCTTTTTAATTTTTAATTTATTATTTTGCAATTTGTCAATATCTAAACTATTTTGCATAATAATAAATGCACATTGTTTCGACTAAATATATATCTATATATATATTTCTCTTACACGGCGACAAAAAAAGCCTCATTACAACACCCCGAGTGGCAAATCTAGCTGAGGTGGCTCAACATATAGCACTTTTAAAAGCGAAAACTGAAATAACCTTAAGCTAGGCAGAAGAAAGTAGTCTTTGTCGATAGATCTCTATTTTAGTATTTTGTCGTAAGCGCCTTTTTTCACGAATTTATATATTATGAATTTTTTGACGATTTTTGATTTATAACACGAATTTATTTGTTTTATTATTGTTATTAGTAATTCATTGAAAAATGAGTCTCAGTCGTGCTGTTACGCTTTAAGATTTTATACTATAGCACATTTCTAATAGGTTTAATGAATTACATGTCATTTATTTGAATTCAAATTTATTCTAATGACTTAGTATTTCCTAAAAAGTTCTGTAGCCAGCTGACTTCTTGCTTCCTCAAATGAAGCTCCCTGTGAGATGTAATTTTTTTTTAAAAAAAAGAAGTTGTTATATGGATTTGAATTCTTAGAATGTTGTGTATTTGCAATGTACCAAAGTTAGTAGCGAGCGAAGCGAGCTTGGTTTTCTAAGCAAATCATATAAGATTGCGTCGCAATTTTCGGAGGTTGGCGAGCGTTAGCGATCAAGGGGCGCAGTCCACTAGTATAGTTTTATTCCCTCAATCAGCGTCAATTATTAATTATTCCAAAACATGTAACTGTTCCTTAACAATTGTCAAGCATAATAACAATTTCTGAAAATGAAAGCCATCTTAAGAATAAATCTTAAACTATTTAATTAAATACATCATTTAATAGAAAAGGGAGAAGTTGAAATGAAAATGGGTGTAGAATGAAATCACACAAGAATAGGGATCGTCTATATTGCACCGTACATAGACGTACTAACTAGAGGTAATGAAATCTCTAACGAATGAATGAGTGAGTATAAGTTCAACTTAACAAAAATACATAAATAAATAAAACGGAAAAAGTAATAAGAAAGATCTTTAATTTTCCTCGGAATATACATGAGCTATGATTTAAGAATATTGCGATAATGATCTGTAAGAATGCATATTTAATACTTCGGAAGTGCCCAGGAAATGTATTATTAAGCTATATTTTTTGAAAAGTTCTTAAGTGTTTTCGATTGAAAACTCCAAGCATAGACAAGAAGACTAGTTGGTGTATTTTTTGCCATCTAATGAAAATAGATATAGCACCACAAGACACCAATACAATTTTTTCAAATTCGAGTAGAATCTATCTTAAAACTGTTGGTCAGCTGAAAAATTGTCCCCTTTGTAAGAAATGTGGTTTGTGTGTGTGCTTTGAGACTAATTTGTCATAAAACTGGTCTAATGCATATAATAAAAAGAACCTTTTTAAAATCTCTTATAATGCTCATTAAATAACTCAGTGTGATAATAAAGCTGAAATCATGAAAACATCAGTTAAAATCCTTTGTTAATGTAGTTCTCCATAATAATAAAACTGAAATTTTAAATTTAATTGCAGAAATTTAACTTCAGATTATTCCTTATAGATATTATGTTCAGTCGAATCATTCAGGAAAATAAAGTTTAGTTATTGTTGGTTATAAATTTCAATTTAAATGCAAGTTTTTTATAACTTAAATCCGTCGTAATTTAGCTGTTGGTTATAAATTTAAAAGCAAGTTTTACATAACTTAGATTTATCGTAGTTTAAAGATGCGTTACGGTTCCTTCTATCCTTTTCTTTTTACCAGTTTAAACTAAATAACTGGACTAAACTAACGGGATTTGTTTTAAAATACTGTAAATAAATCTTCGTTAATCTAAATAACCAATTAAGTGGTAAAACTATTTGTCTCTTTCCCAATGGATTTCAACGCTATTTAACTTAATCAGTGACAAACAGGCGTTACTTGATTTACCCACGAATTCTTATCTCTGACACTCTGAGTGACCTTATATATAATTCTCGCTCTTGGCTCATGTAAATGAGACCACAACCCATTTTACTCAATGATAAGCTAATGAGTATTTTCTTGTCATACATTTGAAGAGATGTGGTTTACGCAAATGGTAATTTATACGCATCTTTTCAAATTAAACTGCAAAATAATTATATTTCGCAACGGCAATATCAACGATGCGTCTTACCTGTGACTTATATACTCTCTAATCAAGTTTGATAAATATTTATTAATTTCAATAATTGTATACTTATAGTTATAAGGTTTGATGGATTTGCTTGCTGTTTAAAATATTTTATCAATACACAAATAGTTATAATTTTGACTTATAATTTCTTGCTTCGCCGTTGTATGCATATATTTTATAATTCATCAGGATGGTTATGTGTTTAAATATGTAAAAATATCTTGTCAATATTTTGAATCATAATTTCAAGAAAAATTAAGTATAGTTAAGATAATCTAACTCATTTAGAATCAGTCCATTTTTTTATAGTAAAATTGTGTATTCTGTTCTAGATGTTTTATTAGATTTTGAAATAGTTTATAACTGTTCGAAATTTTTTTTTTTTGTTTATTGTTGTGATTTTTGTATTGAAAAAGTGTGGCATTATTGCAATACTTTTTGCTCCAGTTTTTCTTCCTAAGAATTTCTGATAAGCGTTTAGATACTGTAGGGACATTTTAAAATATTATTTTTATATAGAATTAAAATATTTGCATATCGAACAAAAACTGAAAGGAAAAAACACGAAGGAAGAGAGCATCATGGAAAAGAGTTTGCTTTTCTCGGAAAAGAAAAAAAAAACGGAAATTATAAGAAATATAGTTAATATAACATGTATTTGTTTTCAAAAGAAAAATCTTTCCTTGGAATAGTATATGTTTTTACTTACGGAGCTTTTTATCACTAAATAAATATGAAAATATTTTTTTAAAAAGGCATCATTTAGTAATATGTCAAACAGTTTTTATAGTTCTATTCTGAAATTGTAATAATAAAAATTAAATCTTTTTCCTAAAACAAACATATTTTTTGGCAGGCATCTCAACTTGATAATACATTTTTCAAGTTTCGACTGCAGACACAGAAAAGGAAATGAATATGTGAAATAATCAAAATTTCCAAATGCTATAAAAAAGACCAAAATTAAAAAAATCATATTTTATTAAAACTCCTGTCCTACATTTTCAAAAATTCTCTATTTCTTTATATGCTATCAAATATAGATTGGAAAAATAGATTAAATTTTAAATATTAATTTGAATTTATAGAATTTTATATAAGAATGTCTTAGTTTCACAATTCTGCATGAAAGTAAAAATTTATGAAGTTTGTGTTCTTTGCTTGAAAGTAAACTTTTATGAAGATGCATTCGACAAAAATGTACATAAAATGAATGGTTAAAACTTTTCTTTTTTTTTTCATTTCAAATTTTTTTTTCAATGCCAAAATTTTAAAGATTGTTTTGCAAATTACTTTTACAGTTAAAACAGTTTTCTTTACAAAAACTAGCTTTAGGAAAATAATAATTAATTAAAATGTAAATCTAAGTGTGTAGTCTAAAAGTAATGTCTAGAGAAATAATACGTTTGTGCTATGTGTTTTACATTGAATGTGATATATAGGATAATGTATCTCACATACTGTGTATGAAAGCGTACGCATGCTTATATACGGAATGTTATATCATTTTGCATGCAAGTTTTGATTATTAAGAAGGATATGGCTTGGAATTAATCAGTTTCTTAAACAATTTAGTATAAAGTAGTGATATAGTTTGCACAAATAAACGCGTTGCATAAGAAAGGCAGATAACAAAACAGAGTTTATGATAAATAAAATGCTTTTCAAGATAACCCTTATGCTAGTTAAAATATCTCGCATGGTTATAGTCTTCTCTTCACTTATTTTTAAGCAAGAAGCGTTTCTGGAAAAATAAAAAAATGCATTATTAAAGTCATTTTACAAAAGGTTTTCTGAAAGTTGCAATTCATAATTTAATTTTAGTGTGGCTGTGCTGTTCTGAAGGGAACAGTTATTACAAAAGCAATGTTAAATATAGAGACGATGCCATTAACTAAGTTAGAGCAGAGCATAATTTTCAGTATTTTTTAATAATATTTAAAAATATGGAATGGCAAGGTATACAAGTGTTTACACCATTGTTAAGAATATAACTTAATGCAAAATTTGAACGAAATCGGCCAAATAACTCTGAAGATTTTAAATTTTAAGTATACGACTTTTTTTACACTCTTTGTAATCATTTTTGACTACATAAAATATTTTGATGTGTAAAATAGTTTACGTAATTAAATTAATTTAAAATAAATTTGAAAATGTTGCTGACTATGGCATATTAATTCGGAAAGCACGTATATCTAGGAAAATTACGTTTAAAATATTTGTTTAAAAGATACGTGCTATTCAGTAAATCCATTAAATAATACCAATATGTTTTCAGTGAGTTTAAATATATATGTATTTTTATGATCTCTTTTCAGTACTTGCTTCCTCGGACAATTTAATTTTGAAAGTAATGAGTAATTATTTGAGCGACCTTAGGGAACTAATTTCATTAAAATTAACTTCTCAGTTCACGGTGCTGAATTATAACGGTACTTTCCTATTCTCTGTTTATTCTAAATTAGATAAATTGAAATCTCAATGGCATGTCATGGTTCGCGAAGCAGAAAGTATTGTTTTACATGAATCGTTGATGAGAAACGGAACATAGATCACCTTAAATAAGGGAAAATAAGGGACAGTAAATATACTAAACAAACCTTCATTTTGAGATTAGCTTCTGTAATGTGTGATTAATGCATGAAGTGAATGTTATCGTAATATGACAGTATTAAACAACATGTATTTATTTATTACATAGTAATATGTTTCATAAATTAATTAAATGGTAGGGTTTATTTTGTTTTTCTAATAATGAAAAAGCTTTTTTTAATAGATTGAAAGAAGTTCGGGCAATAAGAGTGTTAAAACTTTTGACTGTAAAATTTATGAATTGTTCTTTTTCATAGTAAGCGCACACTGAACTATACATTAAATTTCATTTAATACTTATGACTGCTTTTCTTTTCAAAAATTGGTATTCTAAACAGTTATGTTGTTGCTGTTTCTAATGCCGCTTGGTGAAGCCGCTTGGCATAGGGTGGCTTTCTTGTTTTTCAGTGGCGTCAACTAAGTGGCGGCATCTAAGCTTATGAATTCAGCCACACACACGCCACAGCCCGTTTATAGGACGAGTACATTGATACACCCATTAATTCATTCACAGATCGCAATATTGACCTGCGCACCAGGGAACGATCAATCTCCTATTCAGTTTCCCCTGGGGTATTATTTGTTAAGGGAGAAAGGAAGACTTTGTGACCCGACAGATTCAGCGTGGACCAGTCACCATTTACTACACGGAGAGTCTTCGTCTGGCATGGATTGAACTCACGACATCTTGGACATGGCTCAAAAGCCTTACCAGCCAGGCTATAACTGCCGAACAGTTATCGACACGCATTAAACATTCCTTCCCATAAATTACTAAAGATCCATTATAAAATAACGATGAAAAGTACTGACGCTCTCAGTGCTGGTACTTTGTACCATTAAATGGAATTTCACGGCAAAATTTTATCAAACATATATATTGATTGATTGAATGTGGGGTTTAATGGCACAAAGTCCAAAGNGATGACTCTCATGTCGGATCCTGAACATCAAACATATATAATTTAATATTTAATATAACGCTGTTATTAAAGAAATATTCATCTTATATGTTTACTGTTATTGAATAAATATTACTGTAAAAATTTTAGAGTAAAATTTTACGGTAAGATATTTTAGGGGTAAAATTTTGCTGTGTTTTACAGCAAAAGAGATTTTACGACTCCTTCAGTCAGAGTTCCAGTACTTTTTTACAGTAATTTTATAAGAAAATCTTTCAAAGCGTAGAAAAGCTTATCATGGGTGATTTTCAACTGTGGAGAAGTCAGTGTAGGTCGATTATCGATATATAATCATGTTTGGGGTTATGAATTAAGTCACTCTGTCATTTGAACTATTCCAGCACACTGTAGTAATTTTAGTTATTGAAGACTGGTGAAATATCAGGAAAAGCAGGTAGTGACGTCACATAAAAATGGGATAAAAATTACATAAGATTGCTTTAACTACTTAACTTTAATAGATAAATTTTTAAAAAAATGACGTTTAAACTCTGATTATTAAGTTACAAGAAAAGAAACGGAATCTGGCATGGTGCGCCAAACTTAATCAGCATTAAATTCTAAAGAAAAATAAATTAAACATTCTGGAAGGAAAACCAATAATGTAGCAACTCTATAATGAAGAAAAGAAATAAGATAAGACAAATGGCATAAAACTAAGAGCTTTCATTAAGTTATTCGATAATATTGTATTTAGTTTCTGAAGATAAGGAATAATTGGTTAAATTAAGTAGTGGAAAAAAAAACATAGTTAACCTCCAAATAAAACTCCTTAAAAATCCTCAGTAATCTTTATTGTGTTGATTTGAGTTAAATAACAAAAGCCGGAATCTGCTATACTACTCTAAATATAATGCGAGGAAAACAATATTTTTTAAAAAAAATTGCAAAACAAAAATTTGAAAAGATCAAATCAGCTAAGTAGAGTTCCAAAGCAACCACTGAAGTCAAACCAGTTGTCAAATTTTATTTTTCTTCGCACTCAATCCCGCATTAGCATAAAAAATTATTCCGTTACATTTTTTATGTAGTTTTAAAACTTTTAAAGTTTCTTTTTGCGCCAAATTATTTTTAAAAAAAATGTCGATTGGAAAAATTGGGCTCGATTCAATTGATTTGACTTTCATCGAAGCTCATTTTAGATTAATCATCAATAATGGTCCTTTTCCTTTGTCCCGAAACATTTGTTAATTTCTTGATTTGATAGCTCAGTTTAGATGTGGGAATGCACTTTGGCCGTCAGATATTCTTTAAAATGCTCGATGAAATGTGGTGTCTCCTTTGATTTTATTCTTCAGTAGAGAGGTGGAAGTTGAACTTCTGCCCTTCAACCTAATGTGTTGAAATCAAGCAATTAAAGTCGAAGTAGAGCGAGGATTTCTCCATATCTCTTTGTTGCATATCCCTTTGTTTAGAGCACGTGACTGAGTCCCCTCAGTCACGTGCTTCCGTTCTTTAGGCGATTTTAGTGGAGAAAGAAGGGCGGCGTTTGCTAATTGAGACGAGTTCTCGTTTCTGGTAGATTTGTGTTTTAAGCATGCAATGGCAATAGAAAAGATTTAAAAGTATCAGGAATGTTAAGATTAGCGGAGCAGTAAAATATTGGATCACTTTCAGCAAGTCTTCGCTATATTAAAAATTATTTTCGGAATTCAAAACTTTTAACAATTTTGCGAAATTAAGGAAATTTTAATTTTTGTGTGGTTTCAAAGACGGTTTGAATTATCTTTTGATAAATTTTTTTACAATTTGATTTAGTAGTTTGCAGAAACATCTAAAGTTTTTTTTTGCAACAGCCCTACGTAACCCTACGTAATAATTTTCTTAGTGATTTATCGATATTGAAATAGATAAAAAAAAAATTAAATTTTAGTATAACATGTATTTTACAATATTACTGCTTCTTGTAATGTCTAAGATATCTTTTCAAGCATTTGGTGTTTTGGTAAAAATTTATAGGGATGATTGCAGACATAGCAAGGAGTAGAAAAATTAAAAAAAAAACTAAAGTAAAACAAGAATTTAAATAAAAAAAACCAAAATAAAACGAAAATTTAAATAAAAAAAAACTAAAATAAAACGAAAATTTAAATAAAAAAACTAAAATGAAATAAGAATTTAAATAAAAAAAACTAAAATAAAATAAATAAATAGTACATTACCTTAAAAATTTTAAAGAAAATGTGCTTCACTCTTCAAAACTGAAAATATTCACTCTGAAATTAAAACAACAACAATATTGCATTAATATTGAATAATTCTATGCAATCAATACTTTATGATTATGTTCTGATTAGTTTATATTTACTTGCGAGATGTTTAAAAAGTCTAAATTTAGAATTTAGAATGAATAAAACGGAATGATCTGGATTCATATAATGTTTTACGGAAAAGAAGAACATGATAATAATTCATTTATATAAAAAAAAAATAATGAATGAAAAAAAATTGCAATTTCTCTAAGTGATAAATAAATTTTCCTATGAAATGTTTGAAGTCGTGACTTTTGACTTAAAAATTACAGCATCGATTTTATTCCAGTAAAATAGAGAGAAACGTTAAGTAGAAAATTTCTCTGTCACGTGGGTTCCTTCTGAGGACAAACATTTCTTGTTGCGCTTGCTCTATTTAAATTGCAGCTCTACGGTTGAAATACCACATTAAATAATTTAGATACTAAAATTTGAATTTTCTGATTCCCACATGTGTACCGAAAATAAACTTGTTTTACTAAGCATAGGTCGTGAAAACAGCACAACAAAATCACCTGAAAATTTGAGCCATTTTTATTACTTTTTTCAGAATATCTAATCAAGATCTTTAGCAAAAAGACGTGTTACATGAATTTAAAAATTCCACAAATAAATACAAGAGTAAAAACTAAAAAAAAAATATTAGCCCTTAACACTATTAGTAATTTTTCTCTTGACTTTTCTTCAATGCCTAATCTTTTATTTATTTATTTTCTTATTATTTTAAGTAAAAGTCTTTTAATATTTTATTTACATAAAATTTAACTTAATTTTTGTTAATATTTAAATATCTTATTTGCATTAATTTCTATTTTTAAGCAAAAATGATTTATTTTTTAATAAAAGAACTCTTGATGTGAACTCTTAAACTTCTTTCAGTACACTTTCAATTAATTTAGACTTATTTAGGAAAGAAACGTTTTTTAAATGAAAGGAACCCACAAATGTATTAAAATAGTTAGTTCTTATCCATGGATTAGATAAAAAGAGATAGCACAAAAAAAGGGTATTATTGAAGGAATAATGTTATTTGATCAAAATCTTTTATATTGCAGTCAATTTTTAAAAAATAAACAGTCATCAATTTTAGTTAAATTTATTTTTGCAAAGTATCTATTTAAATTTATAAATTTAGAAGTTCATTTACGTAATTTTAAACATAATTCCGAACAATAAAAGTGCTTTATAAAAGATTTAATTTTATTTATATCAAAGCTACTTATCTTGAAGAAATATTAGTGGCTCTTAGAAACATAGAAATACATGATTATGAGCAAATACTAAGCTTAAAAAATATTTATTTTGTGCGGGTGTGTGTTTTTCAGTAGCTTGTATCACACTTTTATCAATGCCTATGTTTATCTTTTTATCAGATTAAAATGCATGCAGTGAAAGTATGAAATTCGAACATATCTTAATTTAGAAAGAAATTGACAGGTTCCGCATTTTTTAGTGTGTAAATGTAAAATCAACTAATAAACTTAACAAACATTATCCCCATATAAATTTTTTTATCTTACTGAAGTTTCAAATATTAATTCATTTAATTTCAAAATTTGTCCAGATAACCAAAATTTCATCAATGGATACTTGATTGTAAAACAAATTCAAGTGTTGGGACGCGTCAATGGACAGCAGGCACGAAAAAAGGATTGTTTCAGGTATTTTTAATCTTGTTATCAGACTTTTACGAACTAAAATTAATAGTACTATAAGCGGAAATATAGTATAGTCCTAATTCTTGGTCACCAAATTATCTTTCCGGGCACAGCAACACAAAACAGTTTTGAAACCGTCGTTGTAGCCTTGTAATTTACTACCTACTCCAGAAGACAAGGGAACTCAAGGATTAATTATTAGGAGAAATTTGCTTTCGTGAAGAAATTTTTGATGGAAATAACCCACAATTGCGTTATGTGGAGCGGAAAACCATGAAAACCTCTTATGATTAGTCTGAGGGCAAAGAGACTCTAACCCATGATTCGTCTACCACCGAGGAGGAACATCAGCACTTCGATCGGTGTTAGTCGGAAGCGGAATTCGTATCGACTATCCATCACTGATATTCGAACCCGGTTCACCTCATTGGAAGGCAAATGCCTCATCCCTTGATCCCCTACGGCCAACACAATACAATTCCAAATTTTAAAAAAATGAGAATTCCGGCTTGGAAAAATGATTTGAAAAAATTTAAGTTGATCGTAGGTCAAATATTTGCGTGTTTTGAAAGGAAAGTAGCAACAAAAAAAAATTAAATGATATGGTTCGTCAAATTATTTATTCAGATATGAATTTTAGATTGTTAGTTTTATTTAAAAAAATAAAAATGTTTAGAAAATACTAGCGGGTAGCAGCAACAGATATATTTTATGAAAAAAAATATGTTTGTCAAAAGCAAGCAAGGTAAATGAAAACAAATATTTAAACTGAATAATAATATTTTAACAATTTTCAAAAGGCAAATATTTACTAAATAAATACTAAATAAACAACAAATGCGTGTTAAATACACGAAATAAATCTAATTATTTACTATGAATGCCGTCTTATATTCCAATTTTATATTTAGGTACAATACTTTTAAAATATTTTAAAAATATGTACTTTGTGATTATCTAGTCTCTAAAATAAACAATAAAACCATTGCACATTTAATCGTATATATTTAAAGTTATTATTGTCAAAATAGGAAATTAAGAAAGGAGTAGTATGAATTTTTCTATTAGTAATGAAAATTAGCTCAATCAGTTTACTTTCAATGGAATCTCATTTTCTTTATATAGAAATATACGAATTTTTAGACTTTTAACTATCTGATTCCTATATTGAATAAAAAATACAAAAAAGTGTCATTTCTGGTTTCAATAGTCATATTAAATTACTCTTCAGGAATTAAGCATTTATAAATTCTTATTTTAATTATATTAAAAGAATATATATTCGTGATACAAATAGTTGAATAAATTAAAGTTTTCTGAGATACGAGAAATATAAAGCTGAGATACGAGAAATATAACACTATATGATCCTTTAAGCATGTTGTTTTTAAAATACTGTTTAGTTTGCAGGAAAAGTCAAGGTAATAAATTGAAAGGAAGACTGTTTATTACATTCGGGAAAAATATTTTTCAAAGTTAGAAAACAAAACTTATAGAGGAAATAATTAGTAAGAAAAAAACAAATCATAACACAATAAATAGATTATCGGAGATCACGAAAGATTATTTTTTAAAATTGCAAACAGATAGGATTAAATATTCATTTTTTTCAAACTAATTGATAAAATAATGTTAAATAACGTTGATATAATTTATACCACCATGAGAATTATTCTACAATCTCTACATATTGTACAATCTACAATCTATATGATAAAGATTCTTCATTTAAATTGGGTCAAATGCAGAAAGTTATGGTAAAAAATGTGTATGCTTTCCCAGAAGAAGCTTGAAAAAAAAACTATAATGTGTATTCAAAATAACAAGTAGCTAGCCATAGTGGTACAAAAAATATCCAGAAATTTCCAAATACATTATGCTTTATTTAACATTAGTCCGTATTCGCAAAATTCCTTTTAGATAATTTCTTCAAAAGCTTCAAGCGAGTACGATTTACATTCAGCAAGATTGCCACGGGGCATGCTTCTATCTAGATAAAAAAATATCACGTGCTTTCTATAATAAAAAAGAATACTAATTCCCAATATTATATGAAGTTTCATTAAATATTGTCCAAATACTTAAAATAGTCCACATAATATACAAAAATGATATATATCTTTATTTCTTAAATAAATTAACATATTTATTTTATTTAACGAAAAGTTACCAAATTGATTCTAATCTTTAATAATTGATATTGAATTATTATATGACGAGTAAGTACCAAGCTCTGAATCATATATTTCATCTGCTTGTGAGAGGAACAATAAACCCAATACACCAGTGGGTCATTGAAACACGAGAAATCATTAATATGTTTCTGACACTCAGGCTTATAAATAAAAATGCAGTCATGAGCAATAGTAATCATTCTTACAATTACATCACTAGTGAACTCCTAACTAACAGAAGAGAGAAAATAAAGAGTGACATCCATTTCCCAGAAGGAATATATCAGTAAAGTATTTTTAGCACTGGAAAAATACGATAATTGCAACCGTTTTGATTGTTGTATAATCTTATCACAATAGTATAATAAAGTATGCGCTTCAAAAATCAATTCAAATTTAAACCATTATCTTGATATCTTTGAACATACCATTTTGTAAAGTTAAATTCAAAATTGAAAAAACTGTTGGGTTAAATCTAGTTTGCGTACAATTTGAGCCATGCTAATCAAATCAAAGAATTATTAATTTGCATTACATCAGAGTTTAAATTAGCACTGTTACCTCAAATTTAATTTTTATGATTTTATTTTATATTATAACCTTCGTTGAACAGCCGACTTCGTTTATGGGTTTACGACAACTAATTTTAAACTACGTAGCCTTGTAATTTTGAACCCATTGTAATGGGAACATGAAGGACTTGGTGACTGGACAGCTTGCTTCTTTCTAAATATTCTATCTGCGTAATTCCGTTATCAGCCACCGGAAAACTCGTGTCAGAAGAAGTTGAACTTAAGCATGTACCCCAAACCTTCTTCCATTCAAACATCATTATTTTTCCTGAATAAGTGTCTTATACTAGTTGCTGTTGTTGTTGTTGTAGTTCATTTACGTCTCACTAGAGCTGCACAATGGGCTATTGGCGACAGTCTGGGAAACATCCCTGAGGATGATCCGAAGACATGCCATCACAATTTTGATCCTCTGCAGAGGAGATGGCACCCCCGCTTCGGTAGCCCGACGACCTACTCGCGAAGTCAAGCACTTTACGGTAGAACAGTTTAACGAGGACCAATACCGCACACCCTCGGTCCCTGCGCAGACTGATCCAAGCGGTCACCCACCCGCAGACTGACCGCAACCAGTGATGCTTGACTTCGGTGATCTGCTGGGAGCCGTGTCTTAACGATCAGTCCACTGCGGGACTAATACTAGTTGCATGAGATGCACACGGCACAGCCCATTGCTTCACTAAAAATGGATCTTCAGGATTTAAAATAATATTTTGACTCTGAAATTTTAAAATAAAATTTCGGATATAATGCCTAATAATTGGTTATATTATCATTTTAAGAGCTTGTAAGTATTGTTGTTGCAGTGCAAAATTCGGATTTTTGGTAAATTATTACAAACATTATAGAAATTTGCAAATTATTTTAAATTTTTTAAGTTCCTAAAAATAGTTGAGTAATTACGGTAACCGGACCTAACTGAATGCAAAAAATACCTCATCATTAAAATTTTAATTGTATTAATAATATTATTTTGCGGATAAAATAATAATCTTACTCATTAAATTCAAACTACGAATCCATATTCCAATTTTGGAACATTGGCATAGGTTAAAGTAACATTCAACAAAGAAGCAATTAATTAGTAAGAGTTTAATTATGACAATCCAAACCTATAGGTACCATACGCTAGAATGCATGATTCGTCACGCGGAACAACCCCGCTACACGAGAGCCTAGCAATACACGCACAAGGCACGTGGGTCCGAGTCACATACGAGGGTGAGCACCATGGTCTTGTCGATAAACCAAAGAGACCCGGAAGCATCCGAATGGACTCCGAAGGGCGACAGTGTCAAATACTCCACATCAACACGTGATCCATCAAGAGTCCTTGGACAGAAAGGTCTACGAACCTTACTTTATTAAAAATACAACAATCAAATATAAAGTTTGAAAAGAATTGCATCAAAGTGAAAAGAAAGTATAGCAGCTTGAGGGATTGCCATAACCGGCTAATAAACAGATCTAAATTTTTGGTAGGTACTTTTTTGTATTTATCTTTGCTCTTTGGTTAGTCCTCCTCTTCAAGGCACTATGATTGGTGCTGATTTTAGTTCCAAACTTCCTGTTAGCTACGTTGCTATTAATTCAATTACTTTTTGACTTGCAGTCCTTCGCACAATGCCTGGCGTACTGCAGTGAATTACAGTTTAACTGTACGCACATTTTAGTCTTATTTAATTTTTTTATTAAAAACTTAATCTATACTCCCTTATAATTAAGTAGTTGTATAAACTTTCATGTATCGCAATATTGTTTCTACTTAATATTTAATACTAAAATTATTTTTTCATGTGCATTATATGAAGAACAAATCCTTCTTCATAGTCACGAAGCCTTTTTCAACCTTCCCACGAACCTATAGTAATTTTTCATGAGTCTGGTCTTTTTGATCGATTCTCCAATCATCAGATCTGAAAAAAAAATTTAATTGAGAGGAAAATTTGAATTTCCTAGTTTTCCTAAATAGGTAACGTTTCTTGTCGCACAAGTTCTGAAGAAAGCGTTTAATATATTTTAATGCTCAGCATATAAAACAAAACATTTTTTTATTACTATCATTTCATGTTCTTATACGTTTACAAAAAAGAAGGAAAAAAAACGATGTTTAATGCCATGAAGCTTTATTCTGCCAACCTTCAGTAATTTATCATATATTTGCTCTTCTTTTGATCGATTCTCCCATCATGAAGTCTGAAAAGGGAACTTACCTTATTTTTCCCTTTTTGCTACAGCTTGATTTTATAGCTTCATAGATTGGATTCGCGAGATGAGTAAAACTATCAAACATATAAGATACTAATATAATATCTTAGCAGAAGAAGTCGTTACTCGTTGGACTATTGAAAGGGGAGATTTACTGAAATTATTATATGTTTTATATTAATAGCTTTTTTTACATGTTAAGTGTAGCTGTCTATGAATTATGGTAAATAGAAATGAGAAGGAATTGAGAGAGTTGAAATGAGAAAAAATTCCCTCCTTCTCTTTCGTTAAAAAAAAGAAAAAAAAGAAAAATTGTAGATTCTATGAAGTTGTTTAAAAAGACGAACTGGATGAAATAAGAAAAATGAACTGAATTTGGAATAGACTCAGTGAAAGGAAATATTTTTTTAAGGGGAGTCGGTACCCTCTATACCGACAATGTTAAAATGGCAAAATTCGTGTACCTTTTTCTGAAAAACTATCAAACATAGAGCTTTGAAATTTTTTATGGTGATTATATGAACACTTATACATATGCAGAGGTGAAAAGTTATTTTACACATTGTTATTTTTTAAAAAAAAAATAAAAGCTGAGTACTACTGAAAAAATGTCATTTTGCAGTATGTTTCTAACAGCTACACATTTATTTTTATGAATAATTATAAAAAGTTCACCTCAGTATATGTATTAAGCCCTTAATAATAAGCTGTAGAAATTTTAAGAATTCATCTTTAGTAGTTTCTGAGAAAAAGGTACACGCAGCTAAAAAAAAAAACACATTTTGAGAAAAAGCCAATTTAAAGTTAAAATTAATTATTACTAAAAAATTCTGGCACTACGTACAAACCTTTCACATTTTTTTCATTTGTACAATTGACTTATTTATTTTTAGTACATTTGTTTTTATGTATTTCCCAAATTTTATCTAAACAAGCTTAAATTGCATTATATCAAGTATGTTACACATTAAGTCGACAATGTTAAAATTTCAAGTTTTTCACTATGTATTGCAAATAATTCCTCATAAGACATAATCTATTATAGCAAATTCATGAATATGTATAATATAAGTTCAAGTACAAAATTATTCTTTAAATTATTATTATTAATCTTTTATTTATTAACTACCGAGTAAGATAAGCACATCAATTTCACGATTTATAATTTGCAAAACATTTGGAAAAATACACTGTTAAATATGCTCAGTTATAAATAAATTCACATTTAAGTTGTTTAAATTCTTGAAAGTAAATTGTATATATTACTTTAAAAATTCTGTATCAAAAAATTACAAATAATAAAAATATTTTACTTTAAAAAAAATTTGAAATCTTACTACATACATCCGATAATGTTAAAATGTATAACTTCGTGTACCTTTTTCTGGAACTATCACACATAGAGCTTTGAAATTTTTTATGGTGATTATACGATCACTTATGCATAAACTGAGGTGAAAAGATTAGCAAAATAACTACTTCTATTGACAAAAAATTATAAAATATTAAAAAAAACTAAATCGTAACACCTCAACAAAAAAGCTTGAAAAAAATTCACTCCAATAGCAAAACGAATTTAACAAAAATCAAGCAAATCTGACAAAAAACAGAACAAACCTAATGAAAAAACAAAGCTAATCTAACAAAAAACAAATTAAATCTTATTAAAAACTATGAAATTGCCTGCAAAGATCAAGATAAGTTATTGCAATTCACACGTGATGATCGGCTGAAAATCAAATGAAATATACAAATAAGTTTTGAGTATTGTCTATATTAATTGTAAAAACAGTTGCATAAATATTTAGCTTATAGCTTTTACTGTAAAAATAAGAATTTCAACTTTTAGCGTGCTTAGATTATAAAATAATAAAAAGATTCTCGTAAACGTCAAAGCTTTGAATCTTGTGTTTACGTTTTCATCTGTCAAATGTGGGCGTGGCACAGCCAGAGGAGCGTTTGTTTACATTTTGAAATTGAAATTTAACAGCTTTAAATTTCAGTAAATACATAAAATTATACATCATTGGAAAGCTCTTGAATAGGAGATTTTAAAAATGTAAAAATCTCAAAATCGATTTTTTGTAGGTTGGGTGGGTACTGAAAGATAGGTTGATTGGCTGAATGTAGAGTTTAATGACACAAGATCCAAAAGAGTATATGCTACGCCAAACGGTAAGTTAATGCAGCTTAAAATGTAAAATGCATACTACAATTTTAAAAAAAACATGAAGGTAATAAAACAGTTAATAACGAGACGAATATATTTAAAAGTCTATAAAATACAAAAAGGTGTAGTTATATGAAATACATGAAATAGGTTAAACGGCGCATGGATAATAAATAAGAATGAATAAAATCAGATAAAATCAGCTATATACAATATAAAATACCAAAAACTCGCAGAAATGCGAGAATGTTAGGATGATGGATTTCACCTAACAAATCCATCATACATAAAATAGTACTATTAAGAAAGGTAATACGATATAGGTTAAAACAGGGACAAATAGTTAAAATGTGATGAAGAGTAAGTAAAATGTTACAAGTGTAGCATTTGGGAGGAGGCTCTCCAAAAAATGGATGATGATGTGTGTGTCAAGTGTGACCGATTCTGAGACGAGTAAGCTTTGCATCTGCAATACGTCGACGCAATGCAGGTAAAGGACTGAGATTAAATTGATATTATACAGTTTACTTTGAGATAGAAGATTCCAATGCTGTTGTCAAAGAGAAACTATAAACTACCGAATATGTAATTTAATATGGGAGAAACATGAAACATCAGAACTAAAGGAAGCTGGAATTAAAAACAATCGAGAACACACTTCGCTACTCAGACCCTGCCAGTACTCAGATTTGAATTTTAGTACATTTCACTATGATCTGACAACCAACTATAGTCTTTAGCTAAGCGTCATCATCTGAAAAATGGATCGATTATGTATGTTTTTTAGTGCTCTCAAATTTAATGATGAAACAACTGGTATTTGCTGTTCTGGAGGGAGAGTGGAACAACCAGATTTAACGTCACCAGCCGAGCAATTATCAACGTTCTTATCAGATCAAACAAGCCGATCGAAACATTTTTTATCGAATATACGGCGGTACAATTCGTGTTTCCAAATGACTCCATTTGGTGCTACACGTATCGTGAACGAGAATTACATGCCAACATTCAAAGTGCAAGGACAAATTTATCATCGTGCCGGATCGCTTCTGCCATTGCTCGGAGCAGATCATAAATTTCTACAAATTTATTTCGCGGGTACACAGATGATCTAGTCAATCCACATTGTCAGTTAAACAATGACAATAAACGAAAAATTGTTGCAGCATTACAAAAAATTTTCGAACAACAAAATCAGTTAATTATGCTGCTTAGAACTGCCCTTGATAAAATGCCATCTGATAATTACAAAGCTGTTATTAGAGCTGACAAAACACCTGCAGGCCACCACAAAGGAAAATACAATACACCAATATTGGATGAGGTTGCTATTGTTATAATTATCGAAGAATTTACCTCCCGCGATATAATTCTTCATTGCAGAAATGGTGATGTTCAAAGAGTCTCAGAAACGTATCGATCGCATGATGCATTACAATATCCTATTTTATTTTGGGAAGGAGAGTATGGATACCATTTTAACATAAAATTGAGAAACCCCCAAACATGCGAGAAAACCGATAAGAAAGTAAGTGCAAATTATTATTATTCATATAGATTAATGATTCACCAAAACGCTGATAATCATATTTAGAAATGTCGACAATTAATACATTGTCGATATGTATGCAAACATTTAAGCCAAACGGCTACTGTATATTAAATTAAATCAAACCAAATTACGTTCAGAAGAATACATTCATTCAAGGGATGCAATAATTAAGATTAAATAATTAAGATTAAATAACGTTAATCCAAATGTTGTGGGGATCGCGATTATACATTTACAGGGAGTCCAAGGCACGTAAGTGAATACTCACAGGATGTAATGACATAGGTTCGCGCATATGGGCTCCCAGATTTATTTTATACATTTACATGCAATCCTACTTTGGTTGAAATTAAAGAGCTTTTGTTACCAGGTCAATCATCATCGGATAGTCATTATATTACAGCACTTGTGTAAAAAAAAACTTTACTTGATTTTACTGTGAAGCGTCATGTTTTCTGAGAGGCAGGGTGTTGGATGTATTCTATTGAATGGCAAAAAAGAGAATTGCCACATGCAGACCTTCTGATTTGGCTTATTGAAAAAATCCTACCATGCCAAATTGATCAGATCATATCAGCAGAAATACCTGATGTCGCCACTGATCCAGACTTATTTCAGGTCATCATCCAAAATATGTTTCATGGTTCGTGTGCACCACCATACATGTCTATTTGAAAATTCACAAACGATATCCTAGAGAATTAACTGCTGGGACTAACACTGTTTTTTTCAAAATTAAATAAAATTCTCATTTCAAATCACAATCGCAAATCTCATTTACACACTTAAATACAAATTTACAATTCAAACTGAAGTCGTTGCACGTCTACTTACACATCGGCATCTTATCTGAAAAATTCTATTTTTTATACAAAAAATATCGTTCTCAACCAACAAATCCAAAACGTAAATTTTAAATATGAGCTACACTTCCTGCACAATGTGATACATACACAAATTTCATTTAACTTAGGCTGCTTTTGTATTAATAGCCTGTTGGGTAAGCGAAAATATTATATTATGATTATGAATGCATTAAATTTTTTAAATAGTGTACCTTTAATTTTAAATGCTATTTTTAAAACTGTTTAATACGCAACAGATATTGAACTATGGTATTGATGGCCAAAAACCATTATTTCATAGACAAATCTTTCAATGAAAAGCATCCAAATTAAATAATAGAACATTTATGTACACGTCATGCTTAGACAAATACTCTACTATTTTACTTACATTCTCTGCTATTTTATTTACATTTATTACACATTTCATGCTTGGACATTTTGTTTATATTCAATTTTTGTTCCTAGTGTAATTTACTTTCACGATATCTAGAACTTTTCAAAACATAAGATTAGTTTTGTAACGTAATCGATTTCCTGCACTATCCATCACGTGTGACTAATGGTGCATTTCATTTCCCTTCGGAATATAGAGTTTGTACTTGTGATAAATGAATACGCTAAGCCATATGCATTTCATTTAATTTTGCAACAATACAAACGAAAATAACTAAGAAGCTAAGGTTGCAATTAAGTTAGGTATTATTTAGAATAAATGAATAGAAAATGTTCTATTGTTTTGATGTTAATCTAACTATAGCCAAAAGACGGTTTCTAAAAATGCAAATTTTGATCGTCTAGTCCCCTAAAAATACGCAAGTGAAGGGTTCTCTAGTTAAATTACGTTTCGATTTAAAAATAGAAACACTTAATTTCTAAACACATTAAGCACATTTTTATGTGGTGAGCTAATCATCTAGTGTAGTGGTGTGGTGTGTTTCTCAACTAGTTTGAATTTCATTTTAAGTTCTATTTACAAAGCATAGAGGATCAATAATTGAATAAAAATCATCCAGTAAATTGTCTTCATAAATATACATGCAGAATGCAAACATTAATGATTAGAATTCTATTTTTATTTCGATATTTAACAACAAGTATAAAAAGTCTTCTAGTTAAATCACTTTTTAAAAACAAATTTGAAAAACAAACAAACTTGAAGGTATTATTATTATACATCTGAAATTTGTAGCCTTTAAACTTGATTTTTTTAAAAAATTTTCTAAATGTATTCTCACTCTAAGCTCTACGAATAGACTCATTCATTCACAACAGTAAATTAATTGATAACTAACAAGTTTTGGACCAGGGATTAATAAAGTGAATTTATTATACATTTACTTCGAATATTGCTTTAATTATTAATAAAATATTATTTGATACACATCTGATGTAAGGTAAATAAATTTATTACTCAATTAAATATGACATAGTTATGTATTTTATCTTGGTTAGTGAAATAGAGCATTTTTAGCTAGATAGTATTTTCATTCAAGATGACTAGAATATTTTATCTTTTTAACAAAGTAAACAAAATAAATTTTTTTATAAATAATAAAAGATAAAAGATACCGAAAAATGAAAAAAAAGTAAGAACTAATACTAGTTTATATTTGATAACGTAAAAACTCTATTTACTTAAAAAATTAATTTTTGTATATAAATTTTTGAACCAAATGAAGTTTTTATATTTTCACGCTGGTTTATTTCAACAAAGAATATATATTTTTATTTACATAATTATGAAAATAAATGCTGATTATAAAAAATTAAAATAAGTATTATACAAAAAATATCAAATTAAAATGAAATAAGCTACCTTGAAAAGTGAAATAAATGCAATAAGTTAAGGTGAAATAATTGTAGTGTAAGGTTCTTAATACTTCATAAGTTCTGAGATATCATAAACTTTATTTGTTTGATAGTAATTTGCATAAACTATTCAGAGCTGCAAAATTTTTACAGTTTGAGGGGAAGTTTATCCCTGTGGTAAGGAAATATCAAATTCAATTATAACTGCAACCAGATTTTTTAAAAATTTCTTTTGCTACGGAAGCCTTACCAATATCTGACATTTCATTCATGTGTTTTATTCCATTATATATAATAGCAGTTAATAGCATTTTAGTTAAAATTTATAGAATCAAGAAAGAAATATGAAGCATAAATTGTTGCTATTGCTTCAAACAAAATTTTTTCTTTTCTTAGAACTCAACTGATACATTTTTAACGTGAAATTCACAACGAAAAAGAATAGAACTTCAATCATATGAAGTCAAAGAAATTTATAGTTAGTGTTCAACGGATACGTTTTGACTATCATCCGAAGTATCAGTACGAAAAATATCAGTTAGTACCAGCAGAATTAAAACGAAAAAAACAATAATGTAATGCAATTACAAGATTTCTGAAGAAGCTTATACAATTTTTATTGAGCTCGTATACAAGACAAAACATTTTATTATATTTTCATGACTTTACTTCCGGTAGAGAACGATGTCATAAGTGGAAACACTTTACTTCTGACAAATCGCAACATTAAGCAAGATAAATAGAATCATCATCCTTTTAGCCTAAACACCATTTCTCACTTACACTATATTGGATCGATTCCTGCTTCAATTTGAGTGGTCCACATTTTATTGTTAACAAGAAAAAAAAGTCATTCAGTTTTTTTGCAAATATGTATAGCAGATGCATCAGAAAAATCAATCTGCCTGGTTATCTATCTATCTATCTAATTAAGCATGCATGCTTGATATATCCTTGAACAAAATGTAAATTAATAAATATACTTTTCTCCCTATTCAAAAAATCCTGTATCTCTATAAAATATAAAAGCATAATGGCCAAAACTATTTTTTCTTGTTGTCAGTGCATTTATATTGACCAGAAAATCACATTATAGTACGTCTATTCACATGTAGGTTCTAAGCTG
Organism: Parasteatoda tepidariorum; assembly: GCF_043381705.1. Classification (NCBI taxonomy): domain Eukaryota; kingdom Metazoa; phylum Arthropoda; class Arachnida; order Araneae; family Theridiidae; genus Parasteatoda; species Parasteatoda tepidariorum. The sequence continues at coordinate 41,644,073 of NC_092206.1, forward strand.
TTTGGTTATTATAAGCAGAAAAGTAATGAAAATCATAAATATATTGTTTAACTGAAAAATATCTTAGTTCAACTCAGTCTTTCGGAGGAGTTTAAAACCTATTAATATAGCAGCTTCATTAATACATTACAGGTCCCTGGTTCGATCCTCGGGCCGGGCAAGGTTGACTCAGCCTTTCATCCCTTCAGTGGGTCAATAAATGAGTACCAAGCATGCTTGGGAACTAAACACTGCTGGTTCCACGTTCAGTTGACCACCTGACCAGAACATCTGCTCCTGCACCCCAGAGCCCAAGGTCAAGAAAACTGAGATGGGCCTTGGCCCTCTATGGGCTGTCGCGCAGCTGAGTTTAGTTTAGTTTAGTTTTATTAATACATTAGGTACCTATTTCCACAATACCCCTTACCATCTCAATACCGTAGAAACGTTGTCAATAATGGAATGACGATTTTACAGTCACCCTAAATTTAGTATCAGTATTTATTTATCCCTAATTTGAAGGTAATTGCCTCGAATAATTATTAATCATCCTGTTTTATTACTCTATGTTCTTATTAAGTTTTTAGTTTTGATTATTATTTTAAAACAAAGACTTAAAATTAAACACGGTGTTTCTTTGTAATAAAGCAGCTCTTAAACATTACCTTATCACGCAATATTTTATGGTATACAAATTTAAATTGCTATCGAGAGGTATTAACCATTTTTCTATCAAACAGTAAATAAATTATGTTTGCAAAACCTTGTTTAGTCAGTTCTATCTTAAAAGGAAATTTCAGTAGATGACTATTTCAAAATGTCAGACAACTAACTTAAAACTAAATATTTTATGCCTGCAATAAATAATTTCGGTCCATTTTTTTTTGAAAAATGTATTTAAATTGTTTAACCATTAAATCGTAACTCCCTTAAACGGGATCATAAAGCTTAAGAAAGCAGTTAAAATAAAGAATGAAACGAAGTGTTATACTAAATATTGCTTAAAATATGATAGAGCATTACGAAACTATTAGCTATAATATATTGCAAACAGGTGTGTTTAATGGATAATGCCTGCAATGAAGCTCTATGTAAGCCCTAAACTTTAAAATTGTTATTTATTCTCAGTAGTAATAAGTGCCAAAGCATTTTTTTTCTTTTTATGCACGGCAAGAAGAATGTAAGCCGAATAAGTAAATGAATACTGATTTTTTTATTCCTTTTGCTAGTACTTTGACGCAAATTTCAGAAATTGTTTTTAAAATAATAATAAAACATTTATCAGAATTAAAGTAATATTTAATTTCAAAAAGACCATGTGCAGAAATGTATAGGGTAATAACACGTAAATAAAAGCAAAAGAATGTATTCTAATTCAGTTGAATATAAATAAAATTGAATGTGAGTTTAATGGCACTTATTCCAAAAAAACAAGCTGCACCAAATAAACAGATTTAAGACAGATCAAGATGTCATGCCGTAAACATTACCATTTATCCTCATTAAATTAATAAAACGATACAATGTGAAATAGATAATTTCAAAATTTAACAAAATCGGATAAATTAAAAAAAAAATATATTTTTTTACATAATTTCAAATTTGATTAAGCCCTATAAAAACAGAAATGGTTTGTTAATGAGTTTCAATAAACAACTGCTACATATTGGATTGGGAAATAGATTTATGAATTGTAATCTAACATAGTTCATATTCATAACATTGAGCTTTTCAAAAAAGGTCAGAAATTGTCTATTAAAACGAGAGAAAATGATCAAAATATGACTTATCAAAGTAAAGCGTTGAAAATATTGCATCGGGGAGGATGTTTTCAGAACAGCAAATGAAGCTGAGTCAGTCCGAAGTTGAGTTAGGAAAAAAGAAACAGGATTTGCTCGTTTTGCATTGATGTTTAACAGTCGATGAGTTTTGCCTTTAGCATATCCATTTTGAGGTCCATTCAAGGTAACTGACAAATTAGATGAGCTTCAATATCGCAGTAAGAATGTGTCATAAAATATCACTTTATTTATGCTTTTGTTTTCATGTTTTGTAATCTGGAAATCTCATTACGAAAATATTTTGAATCATTCTTGAAAGATTCCGGTACGCGTATGTTCATTTTAATTTACTCCGCACAATGAAAATTTTCTTTCGTATTTCGTTCTGTGATTTCTTTACATTTTATATTCTTTTTTTTTGCTTGATCTGTTTTATTTCGTATATACTTTTTACTTAGTGAGTTTCATTTTAGTTTCAATTTTTTTGAATGCTCCTCACACTATTGTATTGATATATTTTATTTTGGCTATATTGATACAATATTAAAATGCCATCCTTTTTGTGGATATAATCGTGTGAGTTGATGAAGAGATTATATATTTTCCTTATTTTTTTCTGGATTTTTGACTTTTTTTAGAATAATAAAGAATAAAAAATAAATAAATTTTTTAAATACTTTATATATATATATATATATATATATATTTAATNATGATATATATATATATTCTTGAGTGAAATCTATTGACTCAAAAAGAATAGAAAATAGAATTTAAATCCTTTCTTTTCAAAGTCTACGAATATAAATAATAAATATAGCAAGCTAGACTCATAATAAACTCATAATAAAATATATTATATCTAACAAATACAAAAATAGTAGGAAATCTCTGGTCTTTGACTCAGTTGATGGTTGTTATTAAACGAGAATGTAAGAAGGAATGGACGTAATTTAATCTTTTCTATCATTTTTAGGAGAAATCGCTTGAAGCTAACGGCGAGCATAAATACTTCCTTTTTTTGGGATTGATTTTCTTTTGGTAAATAAATGTTTGATAAAAATACAATCCCACTAAATTAATTATGATTTGTCATTGCGATATAAATTCATACGTGTTTTTAATTTGCTTATAGAAATTATGAGGAAATTATCAAGGTTTACTTTTCACATAATTGCAGAGGTTTTTTATTTCATTTAATTTTATTTCGGTCATTAGATGGATCACTCATATCAGGGAGAATCCATAAGATTTTTAAGGCTGTATCAAAGTTCAACTCCCTACTCTCCTAATTTTGAACCTTATACAGAAGACCAGAAGTTTTTGAATCAAGCATTTGGACAAACTTGCCTTTGCTCAGTGCTTATTGATTGAAACTCATCCGGATTTTTGTTACTTTGAGAGCAAGAATGGAAACATTTCTCACGGTTAGCCCAAAGGAAAGAGCAGTTTTCCTCTAAAAGTATTTCTGGTACATGCTTGCCGGGAACAGTGCTTGAGCTGACAAACCATAGCATATAAAAATGCGTCACCTTATTGGAATGTGAGTGAGCTATACTAATCAAAGAGAAAACGTAAAATGCGTCTGATGAACGTAAAAACGAAAGATGAAACGTAAAAACGTAAGATGAGTCTGAATTGATTATAATTCCTCAAAAATAAGCGACATTGAATACTCAAGAGAATTAAACTTAGGAAGAATCGTATCAAACAATTAAGTGTGAGAAAAATATATGTTATTTTATTAATTAATTAATTCACTCATGTTTCTGAATTTAAAATCTATCTCAATATAAAATCTTAACTTAAATTAACTTTCTCGTATCTAAAATTGAGTTGAAGGGTTCAAATAACTGCGTTAGAGTTTAGAAAAAGACGATTTACAAAAATTCTTTTTACCTCGTTTCTAGTTCCTACAATTTGAGCCACCATGATAACTTTCTGTAGTTTGTAAATCCTAATTTATTTTAATGTACTTCATTTGTACCAAACAGAAAGAAAGGCTTTTTATACAAAAGAATGATAATAAAAATAAACGAAAAAAAGAAAAACTTCTTTAAAAATATAGAAACGATTCCAAAAACTTAAAGTTGAAGGTACTTTTTTCTCAATAAGACTTCTTCACAAACACTTCATTGTTGTCTACACTTTTATCCAACTTTCTCCCGTTTCTTTATTCAGCTTACCTGAGAAATGGATTGTATTCCGGGAACTGAATCGCGGGTGTGATGTCTGATTCCGAAATTTCAATCCCCTGAGAATTTCGAATGTATTTTTTCCTCTCTTAAAAGGAAAAAAAGATCTCTTAAGAAGGCTTTTATTAGAAGGAAAAAACCATTCCCTCAATAGGAGACCCAATTCTTATTTTCGCAAATATGCCAAAGAGAACGATTAAAAGGCTTCCAGTGGATGGCTGCTTTGAGATATATCGATTTTTTAAATCAATATAGAACGTTTAATACTTGTTTTCTTAAAAGGATTTGAACATAAGCTGACATATAAGCTATTCTGATTGTCACATACCAATCACGTAGATTTTACTTTATTTAAATCTGACATGAAATATTTCTAATAATAATAATCATGCATAAAAATACTTTTTTTTAACAAAAATTTGGAAATAGCTACATTATGCTAAACTTAAAACATGTATTCCAGAATTTAATGGAAACGTAATCATCGATCATTTGTTTAATAAATATGACTTAAATGTCCTGATAACAGCGTTGTATTGACTTCAGCAACTAAAAACGATATTTTCTAAATTATAAGCAATATTTTTTATATTTAGCAACTAGAAGTGATATTTTTTAATCGACGTACTTGAAATCTAATATCCTTTGTACGTAAAATACAAAACGTATTTATCACAAAACCAGGCCCCAAGTTTAGGAAATATCTTTTTTTTAAATAATACTCGACAAACACAGCATTTTATTTAGGCATTGGTCTTTTTGCGTAATATTTAAAGTTGTATAGCTGTGTTAAATTCTTTCATACCTGCCATCTAAATAATATTAAAGATTTAAATGATCTGCTTGATGCCTTAACGAAGCTACTTATTTTTAGTAAATTAATCAAGAGAGTCATTGGAGGTTCATCTCAACCATTAGGACTACTCCATCAATATCTTTAATGGGGCAAATAGTTGTTACATTTGAGCGAGAACTAATTAGATTCTCACATATTATATTAATTTGTTAACAATAGGAGGAAAATGTAGAAACTGAGGCCATATCAAATTGCATGTAGAATTTAACATTAAGAACTAAAATTGTAATATATATATATACATACTGGAATCTTTCAGGAATGATTAAAAAGATTTTCGTAATAAAATTACCAGATTACAAAATATGAAAACAGAAGCATAAATAAAGTGATATCTTATGGCACGTTCTTACCGCAATACTGAAGCGCGTCTAATTTGTTAGTTACCTTGGGTGGGCCCGAAAATGGATGCGTGCAAGGTAATACTATTATACAGGTTAATTAAAAGTTTGTAATTAATAAGTTTGATAATTAAAATAATTATTTAAAAAAAAACAGAAATAACTCGTTTTGAATTGATTTTTGGCAGGAGCCAAATTATTATTGCTGCTGAAATCCAAAAATTAGGCTCAAAGAGCAATGCCCTAAACACACGAAATTAGAAGACCGAACTAAAAACGGAAACAAAAAGAAAACGAAAGTAAGCTAATAGCTTATTTTCTCAATATTTTAGCCTATTTCATGAGTTTTATATACTTGCAGCTTATGCGCAGTTAGAAAAGTTATTAATTTTCTTCGTTTTTCTCTTTGTTTCTATTGTGCTATATATATATATATATATATATTAAAAAAACATACATATTTTTTTTAGCATTGATCAAAGTTTATNATATATATATATACTTAAAATTTCATTTAAGTTCCGTAAATTTGCAATATTTATTTTTAAAACGTATTGGAGTAATAAAAGTTTTAAATACAGTAAATTCGTAATCAGTGGTAAATAGAATTACGATACTAATTACAATGAAAATCTATGTACTAAAAAGTAAAATTAATGGATAAAATGTACTTATTTGTTAAGAAGAAATTTAAAAAACGGTTTCAGATTATTGACGTATTTGGTAATTAGGGCAATTTTAAAAGGTACCAAATGCACTCTTATAGGTACAACATATTACATTAGTATATTTGGTACCCATTTAAAATGCATCAATACTATGCAGTTTCAAAACGAAACTGTGGTAATATGTTTTTTAGGATCCCTCGTAAGACATAAGTACCAGGAACAGTGCTTGATTGTCGCCAGTTCTGATTATCATGGTTGATTGATTGAATGTAGGATTTAGAGACGCGAGGTCGATGAAAGGACATGCTGCGCCAATCACACGGTTTAAAGACAGATTAAAAGGCAAAGTAAATCACATGTTCACGATTGTGAAGTGTTTTTTAGTGCTGATTTTTTACTTCTTCTTCTTTAACTTTCTTAAAAATACGATGTTAAGATTCCTCATAAAAACACAAATATTCGAAACTGAATAAAACAAATAAATATTAAATACTATAAAATAGTTCAATTATAAAGACACATATTGAATTAATATATTTATAAAAACTAAACATTGAAAGATGCTATGCTACAAAATTCACTTTTGCGAACTTCAATTAAAATATAATCTATTATACCGCAGAACTTAAGTTAACACTTTCTAATTTCTTTTTTTCATTTCGCTTCACTTGCAACATTTATTTACTTATTTATTTTTGAAAATATTGCAAAATTTACTTTGCATCTAAGTCATCAACACGTCTGTAAGTAAAAAAGGGTGCAGAATGTGCAATTCATAGAGCAAAAAGCTAGCACTAAATAAATAGTGAAATAATTTAGATTTCATGATAAAAGACATCAAATGATAAGAGGAGTTAAATTTTGATAGATAACCTTGATAGTTAGACTGGCAGAGACGATGAGAAACAAAGAGGCTAACTTAATTCTTTAGCTGAGATTTTTTCCATCGGCATAAAGGTATTCTTCCATGATTGATGATACATCTCTGTACTTTGACACTTCCATTAAATGCGCCAAGAAACTAGAGGAATTGCGTGAAATTGGTTAAAGTAAAAAAGTATATAGGTGAGGAAAACGTAAAATTATAAAAAAAGAACTATTGGTTAATTACCTGTTTATACTTTTAATAGAAAAACATTTTCCATATTTTGCCTTTGTTTGAGAAGTAATTTAATTGAAAAATATATGGATAATTTAAACTATATGTTGCTAATCTTTAATTTTATAAACATCTTCAAAATAGCGAAACGCGTGTTCTTAAAAGCTCAATTCAATGTGAGTAATCAATCAGATATATCTAAAAACACTTTTCTTTAGAATGCTAAATTTTTTATTGGGCAAAGGTTATCTCCTTCGAATTATATGATCTTTTATTGAATCGAATGATAACGCAACATATAAGTAAATTAATAAAATAAACAAAAAGAAAGTTTTTACCGATGCATAAAATAAAAATGAAGATGCATAAAGTTAAATTTAGGACTAAATAGCTTAAGTATCGTGTGAATATAGTAAGCATTTGATAAACCGTTGGTGATTTTTTTTCTCTCTGGCAAGACTTTTTACAGATAACCAATTAAATTTGATCCGTAAAGAGATTCAACGTGATTTTAAACCCAACCCTTACATATCTAACGTTAAAACGCCATGCACAACAGTGTGCGACTAGTTGCAAAGTACCCGATTGCAGGCCAAGGTGATGATTGAGTTTAAAACATGATTGAGTTTAAACCCAACCCTTACATATCTAATTTTAAAACGCCATGCACAACAGTGTGTGACTAGTTGCAAGTACCCGATTGCCGGCCAAGGTGATGATTGAGTTTAAAACACCACGAATTCAACTGCAAGGATTGTAACAATGAGTTCTGCATCGAGCATAAGCTACCTTTACCCTCTCCGAAGAAGCTGGTACTCAACGATTTGATGTTAGATGGGTTTCACACCACAACCAGGGATAGAACCCCGGAATTTCTCAGTGTCATAACAATACCTTAGAAATGCACCATCGAAGTTTTTCATAAAATTCGGAAAAATTAAAACTCACAACCAGGGATAAAACTGTCCTTTAAAAAATTAAAAAAATGGTGACAAAAATTCAAAACTACCAAAAACAAAACATAAACATTTAATTTGCTTAGTTTGCAATTCAATATTAAAAGTACAAAAACTGCGATTTTGTTTCTAGATATGTTTACTAAAAAAAGATTAGCGCGTTGTGGTGGATTTGAATATATAAAAGTAAATTATATTTTCGAATTCTTGCTACCAGTTTTAAATTTTTTTAAGGACACAGCGAGCACTGAACGACACATTTAAGCATTAATATACTGGTAGTAGTATTTTCTTACGCTTAATGATCACTTTTTTTTAAAAAAGAAAAGCATGTTTCTTAGGAAGATGGCTATTTTCATTTACATTTAATAACGCGATGACCAGAGAAAATAATAATGTAATCATATAACAATGTGTGATCTTAAACAATACAATGTGATCATGTGGTTTAAATCTTTTCTTGTCAAAAGCAGTGCAATTTTACATGTTTATCAAAAGTCATAAAAGGTAGTCATAAGTTATCATTAAAGCATCGGAAAAATTATTTCACGCATTATGCTTCATTTTCATAACATTTTTTAAGCATAAAAGTTTCTGTTCAATCCCAGAATGTCGCAGTTAAAAGCAGAATTCAGTTCCTTAATTTCAAAGTAATACTACTAAAAAGCAAGAAAATGTCAGTAAAAAAATGAAAACTGAAATGAAAACTGAAATGAATGAAACTTGTCGTTGTATTGAATTACTTTTAAGCTTAAAAGTTTATTTGCCAATACTTCTGAATTTTTTTCCTTTTTCATTCGAATTTTTCTGTTAACTATGACTTATTTTTATCTACAAGATAAAAAAAACAGTGTCGTAGTAATACGAGAAAATTAAAATAATTAATTACTATCACCCGATGATTAATTGAAATGAAATTAAGATTTTATTATACCTTAGAAACATCATAATAATATCATTAAAATGTATAAGCTGCAAAAGGAAGTTAATATCTCTTAAAACACAATAATTATGGAAGAAAAATCATTATTTATTTCAGTCGCAATTTGCTTCGCAATAATTGCATAAAATTATTATATCGCAGGATATGTGTCATTAATAATGTTCCTCATTATGTTTAATTAAATGTCTAGACACAATATTGTTAGTAAATTTGAGTAGTTGTATTTGTCGTTAAAAAGAAGTTAAATGAAAGAAAACATGATAATTTTAGACTTGCTATCGAGCAAATTATAGACGTAGTTTAATGCTGTTTCAGTTAACATAAGTTATTCATTGACTTAGCATTTAAATGCCCATTTAAAATTTTTGGAGTTTTCTTTTAAGAGATTCAACACATTTTGGAACATTTAATTTTTGAAATAAAACAAATCAAGATAGTTAAACATTTGACAAATTATTACTTGAATTAATATTCAACAACCACACTGCAGTATTATATGTTTATTTTTCATTTCAATAAACTTCAAGATTAAAGACAGCATTACAAGAAGAATGCAGAGTAAATTTAAGCGAGGAATTTGTAAAATTTTAGGAATATTGCTAAACCATTTTTAATCAAATAAATGCTTGATAGTAATTTTTTTTATAAATATTAACATATACTTCAGTTAATTTGAAATATATTTGCTTTACGCGATTTTTATCATTTAGGAAAAAAAGTATTTTAATTTTGAGAATTGAGATGAGTTTAATGTAGAGTTTATTGGCGCAAGGTCCAAAAGATTATATGCTGCTCCAAACAGTACGCTAATGCAGCTTCAAATGGAAAATGCATCTTACAATTTTATATTAATAAAATACATGACGGCAATAAAACCGTTAATAGCGAGACGAATATATTTAAAAGTCAATAAAATCTGATAAAAGCCTAATTACATAAAATACTCGATATAGATAAAATTTTACATCTGTAATAATTAAAAGCGAAATAAATCAGATAAACAGTTAGCTCGCAGAAATGAGAAAATGCTAGGATGAAGAATTTCACTCAACATATCCTTCATACATAAAATAGTGCTATTAAAAGAGGTAAAAAGGTAACACGATGTCGGTAAAAACAGTGCCAGATGGTTAAAATGTGATGTAGTGTAAGTTAAACGTTACAAGTGTCGCATTTTGTAGGTGGTTCTCCAAACAACAAATGAAGATGGGTGAGCTGAGTGTGACCGATTCTGAGACGCTTTACATCTTTATTTAAATCTTAAGAAATGATACAATAATTTGTCCTGTGGGGCATTGGTCCTCATCGCCTATGCCGTGGACCGGTACCGTGGACCAAGGATCGTTAACGGGCCGCCCTAGGAACATTAAATTATGTCAATTTTATTTATTCCGGTGTATTTCTCTCGGGTTTGTTGGACTTTCTATGGATGAAAGGTTAACTGGGTGTCGAGATGATACTTAATCAGAGAAAATTTTAAAACTAGGATCCACCACCTAAAGCTGCACCCATATCACGTATGAGACTATATTTTGTTTTGAAAGCATGTTTAAATGCAATTAAACTAAAATTTAATTAATCAAAACAGTCAACGTCCCCCTTCTAGCGACCCCCTCCCCCCATCCTGCGGTAGAATGAAATCAAACGCTAATCGGTCTGCGGCGATAAAAAAGGTTGGGAAGTGCGGCTGTGGTGCAACTATTATATGTTGTATTGATGGTAAGTTTTTAGCCCCTCATTTGTAGCTAATAGGGCCTTGTTTTTTTTTTCACTGCATATTCATGTCGTAAAAATCTATGATTCATATAAAAAACGAGATTTAACCCTTTCTGTCATTTTTGCTGTGTTTACTTTTACACTTAAACTTTGATGTTATTTCCTTAACTATTTATGTTAACTGAAAACGTTTCAAGCAATGTTTTTAATAAAAACTGTAATTTATTTACTGTTTAAAAAAATGAGTCAATAAGTGCTGTGTGATATGGTTATATCACTGGTATTATTTCAAATTACAAAAAAAGGGTGAAAATAAAAAAAGTATTAAAATTTTTTTTTTAAAACTGTTCTTAAATAGCCTTTTATTCAAAAAAACTATCTAACAGCAGTTAGCCAAATTTTGAATAGATATTTGGAAATCGAAATTGTAGGTGAAGTTTCATTCCCAACTAAGCAAAATGATTAGGTTTAAATTTTTTGCGAACTAAATTTGTGTTAGTACAATAAAACAGTTTAGAATCTTTTAAATGAATGCCATTTAATTTAGATACATCAATCTTATTATTGTCAAAGAGATTGAAGTAGAAATATTCTTCTCCTTTCTATTAGGCGAGTGTCGGGTACCCCCGCCCACTGTCAATTTCATATGTATAGAATATTTTTGCAAGTCAATGGGCCATCGGACATTAGTTGTTATATTAAAAAAAGAGTTGTTGAGTTGTAAGAGTTTCCAATAGTTTTGAAAATATGTTGAATACAGTAGTCATGAAAATAAGAAAAATTCGTTGAATGTTTCGATTAAACTTCATTTTAATACTAAAAAAATAATTTTTTCTATGCATACAGCATTAAAGTATGTAGTCTTAAGTTTAATTTTCACAAAGAAAAAAGTTTATATGTGAAAAATTGTTCCAGTAATTACAAATTTACAAAAAAACTTGATTTCGGGTAGCCCTGCTCACATGTATGTCGGATATCACCGCCCAGTTTTATTTCGTCGATAAATGTACGGTTGCAAAGATTACTATTTTATTGTTTCAAATTTGAATGTTATATGCATTTTTAACAACAAATATTGCTGTTATTAAATGATTGTTATTAAATGATTGTTATTAAATGATAGAATTCACTAAAAGTATATAAATATGTAATAAATAAAATAATTTTGTGATAAAAATGATAAATGTGGTTTATCTATTGTCAGTACATTGGTAATTTTCATTTACACCTGAAAAGACGATCAGAAAACATAACTTTTGTAACTGGGTGGGGCTACGCGATACAATTTAAAAAGAGCTGAAAGGCATGTTTTTTTTAAATTTCTATTTTTTTAAGTTAATCTTTTCTTTTTTTTTGGTTTATTCTTTTTGCATTATTTAATTAGATGATGAGACAATAGAAACATACAAAAGTATTGATTATTACTCAATATTATACAGTAATATAAGCAATACTCCTTAAGTGGGTGGGGCTACCCGACTCTCCCCTAATTGTTGGGTATGGTGAGAAAAGCGAGTAAGAGCAGGACCCTTTATTTATTTATTATTTTTTGCATTAAAATGTTACCGTAAAGTTTTGGCTACTTCAGGGGGATTTCATATAGAGTTTAAGAATGGAAAAAATGAAAAAGTATCCTGTTCTTCAAATAAAATACACCATTTATAAATATTTTAGATTTCACATAGAAACAAGGCAGGACAAAAATTTTACGTAATTCTCAAAGGAAGAGACTTGAGTCTGAAAACAAGCAACTTAAACAATTCTTTTTATCTGCTAAAAACTGGAAGTTAAACATTTGACTTTATGGATAACAAATCAAATATTTTTTTAAAGGGAAAAATTCTCTTTTGACAGTTTCTTAGTAAATATGACACTCACGTTAAAGTTTCGTAAAACTAGTGTTTAGAAATAAGAAAAATAGGCCAAATGTATTAAACTTTTAAACCTATGTGAAAGTTACACTTCTCAAAGCATTTTTTTTTCTATTTTAAAAGAAAAGAATAACGTCCCTCTTAAATGAGTTTTGAAGAAAATTGAAGAAATATTAATGTTATAATATATTACAGAAAATATTTTCTTGAAGGTAGGTTTTTAAATTCCTTTAATTAATTTTCTTTTCAGTTCGGATGCTAAATTAGTAATTTAAGATTATGCATACTTAAAAAAAAATTTTAAAACTGCGATCAGAAAAAAAAATATTCTTAAAAAAAGTTTGAAAAGTAGTTCCAAACTATTAGTCGTTTACGTGGTTTATGCTAACAAGTCGTGTTACCCATCATTTGAGTATGCGAAAATAAAACTAATGGTTATAAATTTTAAATTTGATAACAAAGCATTGATGGGTTTCAATTTATTATTACTTAAATCATTTAAATAATGAACAAATAAAGTTACTTTTAAGCAGTTTTCGGACGAACAAATATTTCTCACAAGAACTAACAAGATTTTTTATTTTATATTTTAATATATCATCCTCAATTTTCTTTATATTTCTTGAATATTTATGCAAAAGGTTCTATTTTAAAATTGGTTATTTTATAATTTTAGACCCGATTGTTATCGGTTATTCTATCAATTGTTTCCAGACTCATGAATTTTAACAATGTTTTCTGAAATTATTTTTCCAAGGAAAATAAAAAGCTGCTAAATAGGTACATAACATTTGTGGATATTCTATAATTTTAAAATATTTATTCTCTATAGCCATAAGGAATTATTTTGGCTTTGGGGAGGATAAATAATGTAAATACTATAAAGTTATTAACATTTATAACAAAGCATTGATGGGTTTCAATTTATTATTATTTAAATCATTTAAATAATGAACAAATAAAGTTACTTTTAAGCAGTTTTCGGACGAACAAATATTTCTCACAAGAACTAACAAGATTTTTTATTTTATATTTTAATATATCATCCTCAATTTTCTTTATATTTCTTGAATATTTATGCAAAAGGTTCTATTTTAAAATTGGTTATTTTATAATTTTAGACCCAATTGTTATCGGTTATTCTATCAATTGTTTCCAGACTCATGAATTTTAACAATGTTTTCTGAAATTATTTTTCCAAGGAAAATAAAAAGCTGCTAAATACGTACATAACATTTGTGGATATTCTATAATTTTAAAATATTTATTCTCTTTAGCCATAAGGAATTATATTGGCTTTGGGGAGGATAAATAATGTAAATACTATAAAGTTATTAACATTTAAAAACATAGTACCGATTTTGAGTTATCTACTTTTTTTTAAAAATTATCAAAACAATTATTGATTTCCAATTTCATAAAATGTTTATAAGTTCAGGTAATGTAGTATCAGAGTATTTTTGTAAATATCTATTAGCCAGATCTCAAACTTCTTCCATTTTCCCGAAACTGTGACTTTTCTTCAAATTGAAGTTTTTTTTCTTTTACTATCAAAATTATTAAATATATCATAAACTCGACTAAACTGACATGAACAACAGTTTCTAACTCACACCAATTATAAAAATACCATATTATTCGCATAAAAAGTTTATTTCATGTTGCAATAGAATCTTCAACAAACGCGCCATGAACCGTTTGAGACCGGCGAAGGAAGCGTTTCCCCGGATCCGAACCTTCCGAGAGTAGATCGACTAAAGAGTACGCATACGTACGAATAAAAGTTGTAATACGAGAGCACCGTATTCAGATCACGTCCGTTCGCCGCTGGAGTCAGTAAGACTCGTTTTATATATGATATCGCGTTACGTAAGAGAATCACTGGATCACGCTTACACGTGTGACCACGGTCCTGTAGAGGTTAATCGTGCAAGCGTCATAAGTACCAAATTGAACAACACTTAATATTTAGATTTATCATTGACATTAAGGAAAAATGAAAACTCGTAAATTCCATTCAATTTCTTAAAAAAAAATTTATTCTCAATATTTCATTAGTCTCTCAAAACATGTTAAGAATTTAAAATATGCATAAACATTCCTTGCATTTCTAATCTTAGTGCTTTTATTTCAACTTGAGACAACTTTGGACATCTATCCTAGACTTAACCTATATAAATTATCTTCGGACAGCTCTCTTTTTCTCATTTAATTTACTTTTGTGTAAATTCACAACGTGAGGTTAGACATGGAATCCATTAAATGGTTTCTTCAAGTCACCCTTTTGATTTCTTTTATAGAGTCATGTTCAGATAATTGATTACGTGAACACACTATCAATACTTTCAGAAACACGAAAAGAAAGTAAATGGAACACTGGAAAAATCAAGATTGGCTACACAAAGATACTGAAAGGAGTTTAGTTGAACGAAAGGTTTTATGGCAAAAAGGTCCAAATAAGACTGGCAGCGCTGAACAATACAAGTAGGCATAAATCAAGTAGTAAAAAAAAAACTGAAAGTATCTACCGAGATTAACCCACTGAGTGCATTAATATTGCACTAGAAAAAGGTATAAAAGGACTTTTCTGCCACTTTATTTTGGTCAATCAAAAAACTTCACAAAAATAATTTTTTTTTAATAATTACATATAAGCTTGCAAAATTCTCCAATTTTTAGCCACGTATTAATATTTTTAGAAAAAACTGGTATATAAGATTTTTTTAGAAAACTTCTATTGACAACTAACAGCTGTATTTTAGCAACTGTATATTGAATGATAGAAATTATTATTACTTCGTTGAAAGTAGCAGTATTACTACGTGAACTTTTTTGAAAGTAAAGAGAAATTACTCCATTATAATGGTAATAAGAAATTAAAAACAAGTGTACTTTACTTTTACTTTCCTAAAAGCATTCTTTGAAACATTTATACCAGAAATATGAGAAAATAGCTCCGGTCTGAGTCTACTTTAAATACGAAGCAAAACTCTAACTTTAAATTATGTGTACTATCATGTTAAAAATACGTTTTTAGATATTAAAACAAAAGCACCGCAAACCTCATTAACGTGAACACGCTTAACGTGACTTTCTTTTAACGTGAACTAACTTTCGATTCCTCGTGAAATTGTAAACGGATCTTATACTTCAAAGTACTTTTAACGTGAACACGTTTAACATCAAATATCTTTTAAGATGAACTCAAGTATAATTAGACTTGGAAAATTTTACTTTTTATGTGAACAGAAGATTTATTTCCCCTCTGTCGGGCAAGAAAACTGTTCATTCATATTTCTTTATCTATAATTCTTTAATGCCTTGTGATAGTTTTGATAATTATGCAGCATTAAATCAGCCAAGTGAAAGAGTAGGTTGAATTGAAAGTGTTGAGGGATTGGATTGGATTGAATGTAGAGTTTAGTTACACACAATCCAAAATGGGACATGCTGCTCCGAACAATAGAGTAAAACAGTTCAAAAGACTAAGTGCATACATCACTTTATTTGTCGTACGATTATAACTGATAAAATGATAAAAGTTAGTGAAAAATATAAGAAGTTGGTGAATAGATAAAAGCTTAGAATAAAATCAGATAAACAGTTTGAATAAAATTCGATAGAAAGGTATGAATGCGATATAAAATACGCGAAGTAAGTAAAATGGTAAGTTATTTGTAAAAGTGAATAAAGCTGTAGATGTATTAAGACATTTGTATACAGTTAAAAATATTAACAGCACGTAAATGCGCAGAAATGTTAGGGTGATGAATGTTATCCAATAGATCCTTTATGCACAAAATAGAACTCCAAATACGTTAAACGATGTTGGTTATAATATAGACACGTTATTAAAATGTGGTGAATTGTGAAAGGAACATCAAAAATATGACATTGAGGCGGAGGTTCTCTAAGTAACAAACGAAGGTGTGTCAACCGGGTGTGAATGTGTTGAGGGGGAGGGATCATAACAGGAAAAAACATAAGCCCTTTTGAATTCTATAATGAATAGTTTTCTATCACCTCACAGGGGTGCTTCATTGGTGTGAATGTAATGAAGCATATTTTCTTGAGAAATGACCTCCCATATTGATACATTGTTCAATACGCATCGACATTTCACCGTCACTCTTATAGGCTGTTTAAAGATAATGTGAGTTGCATTTTTTCAGGTAAAGACGTGAGGATTTAAAATTTTTCTTAAATTTTACTAGCAAATATTTTAGTTTACTTTCCTCTGATGGATGCTTAAGAAGCAGTTAAAATTATTCATTTTTTGTAATATAAAATGAAAGTTATCATAATTTTAAGTGAGAAGACTTTTGGAAAGTATGTGAGAATAAGAATCCAAAACCGCAAGCTATTACCGATTAATTTCTTAGTAATACTCTCTAATTTTTGCAATAAATCAATTTACTCGTAATAATTACTCTTCATCAATTTTTTTCATTTTTTTCTACAGAATTGAAAAAGAAAGCATTTTTGGGATTTTATCAGACATATAATACTTTTTTCTTCCTCAAAAACTTTTTAAAAAAATTGGTTATATTTATTGGGAGATGTATAGAAGTTATTAAGTTAATATAAAGTACACAATATGAACAATTGTTGAAATAAAATATTAGTAATTTACATACTTATAATGGAAATTAAAAATTATGAAGTACAAAAAGATAATGGATATAAATAATGGAAAACCCTTATGAATTATACGATTTTCATCAAAAAAGTAAATAAAATAAAAATAAAAATCTGATGTGATAATGTTAATTACTTTTAATGTGAAAAAATTTTATGTCTATCACCTTCGAGTTGACGTTTGCGTTAACAAGATTGACTGTAAATATATTTATTTAGTAAATTAATTACTCAAATTTTCTTACTTTTATGAATATAAGCAAAGCAGAGAATAAATAATTTTCAACATATCATCAAATTTCTAATCACAAATGATTTTCATGAAAAACAGTTGAAAAACCAAAACATTTATCATAATAGTATTCGTTAAAATTTGAGTACAGAGCTTTTGAAAAACAGTCTAAATTTTTAAAGAAATATAAATACAATACCACATTGTGTTAGAATTATATAAATATAAATATGAACACATATCGAGAAGATTTATTATTTATATAAATATGAACATTTATTCTTTATATAAATATGAGCATTTATATTATTATATGCATTTCGCTGAAACTTTAAATCGTGAAACGAATGAGTTTTCATCTTGCTTTTTTTAGTGTTAAGCAATAAATTAGAAATTATATCAACTTTAAAAGCATCAAAAAACGAATGCTTCTTAAGTGAAAGAAAAAAATATATAACCTAATGCTCTTCGAGCCTTATTGATTCCTAGGTCATGATTCTTTTATTACTTTTTTGCATTTTTTCATTCTTTTTTATTCTGTTCCGGGTAATTCTATTTCCTTAAAAAATATATACCACCATTCACTTACCGTCTAAATATCCCATTCTGTATAAGATAAAAAACGAAATATGGAAAGGAAATTTAGCTTGGCTGAATTGAGGAGTATTATTGCGGAAGCTTTTTCAAAAGAAATGAGTATACGTTAAAGATGGAGAAATATTATTAAAAAAAAGCACTCATAAAAAACGCAACTCTGTCGTATATTATTTCAATTCCGCAAAAAGCACTTAAAAAGAAATTTCCATCCTTGAAATTAAATCTATTTTCGCTTGAAACTTATAGTATAAAATAAAAGAAAATGTAGGACCATTTATAAATTAGAAGTTAAATCTTTTCATAGTTCAAAAAGCTAATCATTTTTTAGAGAGAATGGGTGTGTTCAAGTTTATCCTTTTAAATTTTGAAATTAAGTTTTTCTATTTCGAAAGCTCAGGCTCTGTAAAGTCTTATTATAGATAATAAATGTCCTTTTGTTTAAATAAAATTTATTTTAAGTGCACACAATACTGCTGAAAGAATTCTTAACAGTAAATTCGCATTAAACTACGAAGAAAAATTGAAAGCAAAATATAAAGAAGGACTTCATTTGAATTAAAATTTAACTCAAAAAGAATTTGATATCTTGAAAAAAATATTGCATGCTAAAAATATGCTGCTTTTTTAAAAAAAAAAAAATATTGAAAAAACATATTAAGGCAGGATTGGCTGCAGTTAAGAAGAGGGAAAGTTTTTCTATTATTATTTGTTTGGAATTTGATATTTTGAGAAAAAAAAATTAAACTACATAGTTTTTGTTTGATTTACTCATTTTTTTATACTTTTAATTTTAAATTACTTATGGATTTCCAAAAGAATTTCCCATGGAGAGTTTCTTACGCAATATAACAATCCCTAACGAATACAGTGGTCTTACTATGTTTGGTTAAGCTATCAACAACAACAGATGCACGACATAGAAGTATTGACAGCAGTGAAATTAAAATTGCTGTAGTAGTATTAGTAAAGCAACCATCAGGAACTTGTATCATTAGATTGATTCAATTATGACTGATCTTAACCTTTACACAACGGGTGATTACATGAAATTACACAATAATATTAGTACACAATATATGATTACGTGTTGAGGAAATGAGAAATATACATACCTTGATTGCGTAATGCATACAAACGTTAATTTGTTGGGTAAACATTAATTACATTATTTTTATGCCAACATGTTGGTAAATGAACTGAAATTGTTTACTATTTAAAATCACATAAATACATTGATTTGAGAAATCAATAATTTATTAAGCTGTTTACTACCAATGGTACTTTATTAACAACTATTTAATAAATTGTAAGTATTGTTAATGAAAAACAATAAGTTTTTCTGTGAAAAAAATGCATAGGAAAGATACGTGTCAAGTTCTGGACTTGACACGTATTGACTGTTCAAAAGTTCTCAAGTATTGACTGTTTAATGCTAGATCTGGGGTCAAACGGAATGGTTACCAAGGATTGGAGATTTCGTTACTTGGGTAACTTATTAAAATTTAGGTAATTTTTTATCTTAAATGTTGTCTCTTTTTACTTCCCTTTTATGCTCTCTTTTAATATATACATGTTATACATATATGTATATGTATTTATAAATTTATCTGTAATACCACATCGTTTAAGTAAGTATTCGTTAAATTTTATGAAATTAATGAAGTTTTTGACTCTTTACTTTAGAATCTTGTTGTTAAAAATTTATTTTTTTCAATCAATTATTTTATCTTCGTAACAAGTTTGAAAGTTGTAGGACTCAGTAAGTGGACATTTGGTGGTATAATGAAAGACTGTACCTGTTTAACCACTCAAATCACTTTAACTTAAACGACTTTAAATAGGCTCTAAATGGCGCATGTTCTGGGAAGAAAAGAATTACTTCTTTTGTGTCGGTCCATTGGAAAAATGATAATATTCCTGGCAGAATTTCTCTCATATTTTTTTTACCTCAATCAGTTTTGTGAATATGCCAGTATAGTTGCTAGTCTGTTACTTTAGATTTTGAAGAAAAAAAATTCCGGTGAGGAATTAGAATGCTTATTTCAATTGGTTCTTGTGTGCTGAGAGCCTCTTCAGCAGACTGATCTGCTAACTCGTTCATGTGACTTGTTTAGTCTGAAAAATAATACTTAATCAAAATTGACTTAAAAAATAAACTTAATGAAAAGGATCCAGATGCTGAATTATTATTTTACTTGCCACCCTCTTATTATTCAGACACACTCCTGAAAGTTTGGTGGAATGGCGATAGCATGTTAGCGTTATTTTGGATGCTACTTGAACTCCAGAAGTGTTGTCATAAGAAAGAATCTGGTTAGAACCCCAAGATTGTGATCACTGATGAATAGCGGTACTGCTACGTTGGCCAAACAACAAAGAGATTTTCCAATGTTTAAAATGGGATAATTGGAGAAAAATGAAAAAAAAATTAAAATTTTTTATTCTATGGTACTAAATAATTAGGCTTATGAAAAAATTTGAAGATAATTTATCAGTGGTAATTTATTTACTAAATATATACGTAAATGAGGAGCACAAAATAAGACTTCTCCGGAAAAATACGTCTGCGAAATAATAATAAATAAATAAATAAAAGAAAAGTATTTTTTGTCCAACAAAAGAAGAACAAAAACAAGTTTTACAGTTCGCCTTTAACGATCGATAACTACTCCAGACTTCACCAGACATTTCACATACTAATGGTTACTGTGATTACGAATATAATAGTGGTGCGAACGCAAGGTTGTCGTAGGTTGGGGGAGTCATGACCTCTCTGCGAATTTCCCCGTAAGTGAAGGTTTCAATCTTGTTTTCATTGTTGCATTCGTAGGATGATCACAGTAGGATGATCACTGAGGCAATTTGCGAGGTCGTAAAGGTCTGTCTAATTCTCGAGAGAATTCCAATTATCGTGTGTTAACTCGATGAGTTAAACATTCTGAAAGCCTAAAGGCATAACATTTGAATCGAAATTAATTTTATTCCAAAGCAAATCAAGATTAATAATTTATTTAAGTAATTAACCACAAAAAAATTATCACCAGGTTTTAAGTTTTGATTTACGTTCAAGGAAAAAAATATAGGCATATCATATTGTTGGTGCGATGCCTACCATTAGCAATATACAGCATTTAGATAAAAACATAACAATTTTATGGATAGACTGAAATGTACTATCAAATTTCCTTACATTATTTTCAAAATAATAAAAGAATATAAATTTAATGCATTAAAGCTACTCTAATAACACAAATTCAGATACAAGTATAACGAAAGTTCACGAAATGAAACAACTTGTTGAAATATTTAAAGAACGAATTTTTCCTGAATTTAATTATTTTCTGTTAAAGCATTAATCTAAAATGAATTAACTAAGCCATCAGCAATACGGAAGTTGCAAGGAGAAAAACAACCTTCTGTTACCAAAGTACTAATTTACTTGTACATTGTTAACAAATATTTTTGATAATGTGTTTTCCAATAATGCCGTCTCATTAAATTCATGTTATGCTTGTCGTACAACCCTAGATCCCATTTTCTAATTGATTGTGTTATAATGTTTAGAATCAGATACGTTTCTTGGTTTATATATTCATCCAAATAAGTCTACGATTTATTTTAATTCCTTTGATACTAGAATTAATCTTTTTATAAAAAGAACGTTTTAATTAAAAGAATATAAAAACAGAATGATTAATTAGCAATACTATATGCAGAAATGGACAGACCATTGATTACGTTTGATAAACAAGAATTCTCAGTGCCTGAAAAGAAAATATTTTAGTATTAAACACCAACAAAAGTCCTATTTAATAGTCAATTTCGGTACTGTTATTTGTGATTTATTTATTCATTGCTTTGCTTATCTGCCTATAGAATATATTGACTTTTAGTTAGGTTGATAACTGACTGTTTTTAGGATGTTTGACATTTAACAAGATAAAGTTGCCCACCTAGTAAAATTTTAATCTATTGAATTAATTTTATAGAAATAGGTTTACCTCTGACATTGAACTCTGTCTGCATCTTAATCAAGCTATTAAGCTATCTTTGATTATGTATTTTGATAGATACGAAGCTTTTTGATTCAAATAATGCCAATAATGTCACAACTCATGTTGTCTAACAAAATTAATTTTTTCTTTAGTACTCATATACAATTTTCTATTAAATAATCTAATTATTTTCCTTATTAATTTGACTCTGCCCTGTAATCAACTTATAAATTTAGAAAAAAATAATAATGTTCTGAAGGCACAATGGTACAGCTCATGATAGGGGTGTAAATAATGATTTATCTTTATATTTTAGTAACTAGAATTGTTAGTTTTCTGATGCAGAGCAATGATTAAAAGAGGTTCGATGCATTAAGATCATTATCGTAATTTAAGAACTACAACGAGGACATTATTCAATCATATGCAAATATTTCTCTAACCACGCATAATTAAGAACTTTTTTTCACTTAATTATATCTTACATTTTTGCGAATAATTTTACTATATTTTCTATCGCAATTAAACTCTTTTTAATACTGACGTTAATATATGTATGTAATCACAATAACGTAGCTAGTAAGAGAGTTTAATAATGTAAATTTATAAATAGAAGAGCGAGGAAATTATCAGAATCAGTGTTAATGGCGAAAAGAAATTTCTTTCAAATTTCTGATTACATTAAAGTCAGTGTTTCATCATAAAGAATTCTGAAGCATATGCTAATAAAGGCAGTTATTTCTTTTCATAGTTTTACTTTCATTAATTAAATCATGATTTGATTTTCAGCATATATTATTTTCCTTCAGAACTGCTATATTTACCATGCATAAATTGAGTCAATGCTTAAAACTAAAGCAAATAGGATTTGAACCATTTTGAAATTATGTATATTATTTTATGCATTTTTGAATATAAAAATGCCTTTCTTTTCAATTAAACGTAAATTATAATGATTCTTTTCATGAATAGTATACATTCCTGTTTAAAACTTTTAAATTGAAATTGCTCATGCTCTTATTTGATTATATTTTCTTTTTTAAGCTAGGATCATATTTAATTCAATCACATTTGGCGCCTAGTAAAAGAAATGTCATAAATTGCTGAATAAAAAATGTATGTTTAGATAACACAAGATTATGATTATATATATTTAATTAGGAACGGTCTAAGTGGAATATTATTTTGTAAACTTTTTTTTAATGTTAATGAACTGGATAAAACCGAGTAATAATATTGATCGTACAATGCACCTTGCATACAAGATAGGTGGCTCAAAAACTAATAAATATGCGTGTAAATAATTATTACATTTTTAATATATATATATATTTAACAAGATAGGTATATTGCGTAAATAAATTATTCAGAATCTTTGAAAATTTCTGATTTCGCGAAAAATGCGATAACGTGGATGAAAATCACATGTAAAAAGTATTAATAAAAGAATACATGTTGATTTTTTGCAGCAAATTTCACGTGGAATGTATCGTATCAAACTATATTAGAAAACAGTACTTTTTTATTAAAAAAAAGGCATTTATTTGCAAACCGGACATAAAGTAGCAAAATTAATGTACCCTTACCGGGTTAGTAACAATCTTGCAAAAAGTATTGAAAAACCCGTAATAGGTTAGTATAAACCTCAAATTCCAAAAACAAAGCTATCTTTTGAAAAATCAACAACTCTCTGTTGTTCTAAAAATTGTCTCATGCTTTTCCAGAAACCAGCTTCTAAAAATGCTTTAATATATGTTAGAAACATTTCAATGCATTTTTCAAATACTATTTATAAAATACTGTTCTTACAAATAACAAGCACATTCTGAAGGAATTAATGCAAAATATAGTATGAAATATGCCAAACTGAAATTATTAATGAAGAGATTAACTTCAAAGTCTTTAAATAATTAAAAATCGCAGCAATAGTTTTCAAAAGAGGTGAGCAAAATGTCTTATGTTAAGGTTATAATTTATGGAAATTGAAAATTTTAAGAATGACCTACGAAAATATTGAATTATCTTGCAAATAATAGTGTTAGGGATTTGAAAATATATTTAACAAATGACAGCGGAAAATTACACGATTAGTAAGAAAATATTTAGTTGAAATATCAAACTAATTCGAGAAAAATATCCTGCATATCATTCTTCCATTCCATAGAAGAGATTTTTCTTAAATTAATTTTTGAAATTTGATCTCAAACAATATTAGGTTTAACATACTTCAACAAGTCTTATTAGTTCTAACTCGAGATGAAATTTCATTTGTTTACATTATACAGTATAAAAAATCTCATTTTCCTTACACAAAAATTTTATTAAGCAATGCTAACTTACATGGGAAGACATAACTTGCTGAATTTGCATTATTTAACAATAAAAATTTAATATGTGACTAGAGAAGTAGTTGCTTCTCAATCTAAAAAAGAAATTATATCAGATAGTGATGAAAATATTTGGATCAAATCAAAAAAGCATATTACATAAATTGAATCTTTAAATTTTCATGTTGAAAAATGCTAGTTGTCAAGTTGACTTTAATTGTTATAGCACACATTTTTTTGAAATATCTTATCTTCGCATTTTCTACCACATAATATTAAAATTAAAAATAATAATAACACCACCATAGATATATCTTGAATTAAAAAATTTTTTAAATCATGAAACTAAAAGTGTGGATGTAAATCTTAAGAAAAAGTTTCATTATAATATTTGTTATCGTAATAGTATTTTTATTTATGAAATATTATGAGCATTAATGCTGAAGTACAAAGCATTTTTTTCATGAGACATTCGTACTCATGAATTCTTAACTTTTTTAATGCATTCTATGCATGGCTCTGGCACATCACTGCAGGTCTTATGACGTAATCTTTGGCCATTGAGAAAAACCATATTTTGACGACTAAAATAATAAGAAAAGAATAATTCGATTATATTATGCTTTTCTTTCCCCAAAGTCTCACCACTTTAACAATACTTTCAAAATTATTTAAATTTCATGCGTAAGATATAATTATAAATTGCTTGAATGAAATTAAGTATTTCATTATTGGCTATACTGCGTCAAATATAAAGACTTACCTAGTGAAATAGCTATAAGTTAAGTAGTTAAAATGAAACTGCAAATTATGTTCGATAATGAGTGAGCTCTGAGCCGTGATGGCTCAGGAGATAGAGCGTTCACCTTACAATGAGGTGAACCGGATTCGAATTCAAGTGATGACTGGTCGATACGAATTCCGCACCCGGTTCGCAGCGACCACAGTGCTGACGTAAAATATCCTCAGTGGTAGACGGATCATGGGTAAGAGTCCCATTGCCGTCAAGCTAACTGTGAGAGATTTTCCGGGTTTTCCTCCCCATGTAACGTAAATGCAAGGCAAAGAAGAGACTCCTGAACTAGCAAGAGTTAAATGGGGTTGCGGAAGAGATACTTTAAACTCAACTTACAAGATCTATATTCAACTGATTTTGAATTATTGCATTTAAGGGTTGATTTCAGCTACTGATGGAGGTAGTCTTAAAACTCCTTGATACCTTCCAAAACCAGATATTACGCATGATTAAAGGAGGAGTTAAAACTATCCCCGTACTTGTTATGCCATTACTTTGTGATCAACAGCCGTTGGCTAAAGGAATGCAGCTATCCTGTATAATAGACTGATAAGACTTTATAGTTCATTTTGGCGAGAATACTACTGTGGCAAGACTCGTAATATGAAGACTCAAAAAGGTTTCATCCAGTTTGTTCGTGAGAATACCCAATATAATGTAATCAAAAATGTGCCATACGAACTGCTACTTTCAGCAAGTTCAGTAGAATATATGATTCTCGGTGTCAGATTGGACTTAGTTTTGAATGTACGGAAACGTGACACAAGTCCTAATGCACTCCATGCTGTTGCCTTGGAAACCATCAATATTCTTCCCCCCCCCCTGATGAATGGCGTAACATCTAAACTGACGGATCTCTCTTGGATTTCTGGCAGGGTGCTGGTATTTTTAGTGAAACCTTTTCTTTTTATGTACATGCTAGGCCATTTTCAATTCACTTTGATGGAGAACTCAAAGTCACCCATGTTGCTCTCCAACAACTTGCCGTTCTTTTTACCCGTCCTGAGAAAGCTGTGATTTTTTTCAGATTTTACCTATGCCCTACAGGCTTTTTCCATCAACGCAGAAAATAGTAATTATCTTGTATTGAGCTGCAGAGAACTCTTGAATAGGATTGAGGGAATTGTTGCATTTCAATGGGTCTCATCCCATTGTGATCTTCGAAGAAACGAAATGGAGGACTTTTTGGCCAAACCAGGATCTGATATTCTTCAGAGATCCTGTAGAGATCTGCCTTTCATTCGCTAAACTTAAAGTAAAGGAATCTTCAAACAATCATTCCATTGTTTGGCATCTCACGCTGCTAGAGATAAGTCCTGGAAAGTGCTCTGTGGAACTTAATGTGTTCCGGATTCATTCCGTGGTTCTGCGGTAGCCATGTTTAGACTTTTGACCAGACATGATTATCTACGCTCTCTTTTATTTCGCCTCAAGCTGAATACTTCATCAGATTCTCTTTCATGTAACTCCCGACAAGCCATGACTGCTGCGTACTTGGACACGACGTGCTCTGCCCTAAAATACTTTGACTGTATTGTTAAGAAGCACTATTGTTAAGAGCTGGAAGTCTAATGACCTAATAGTCAATGGCTGGCATTTGTTTAATCGCAAATGTAACGAAATTGCCAGATATTTCCCTCAAAAAGGCAATTTTTTTTCAATACTTGACCCAGGAGTTCCCTTGTATTCCTGATAGGGTACAAAAATACAAGGGTATGGAGTAGTACATTAATAGGCGTGAGCCTGAAATTCAGTCGATTGTTCAACGACGGTTATAAAATTAAATGAGTGAGCTATGTAAATTTTGGTGCAACAGCCATGAAAAGAGGATGGAACGTATTAAATATCACTCGGAAAGAGAATGCAATATTCTTAGAGAAAATGTTTTTTTTTAATAAATTGAGTTTCTGAAACTCTTGATTCCGGAAAACAAAATATATTCCATCAAATAATTTCACTAAAGTGTGCTTCTCCTGTATGCTATATTCTTACGTTACCGTTTTGTTGTTACCAACTTTTTAAGAGCATCTTTTTTGCTACTTATCATTAATTTGGAATTTATCTATTAATAAAAAAACTATTCCTTCAAGCCATGCTTGCAACTATAAACCTAACACTTACACGCATAAATTTAGTATCTATTATATATAATTCTCTTACGTGGCTCCCAAATTTTGGCTGTATTTCTTTTCCGCCGGTGGCAACGTTTGTTTTGCTTTGTTTACGTTTTGAAAACACCAAAGCACTCTGCCTTTTAAGGATGTGTTTCTGATCTAATACATATAATTCTCTTACGTGGCTCCCAAATTTTGGCTGAAGTACTTTGTNTGGTGAACCGGGTTCGAATCCAAGTGATGACTGGTCGATACTAATTCCGCACCCGATTCGCAGCGACCACAGTGCTGACCTTTATTACCCTCAGTAGTAGACGGATCATGGGTAAGACTCCCATTGCCGTCAAGCTAACTGTGAGAGGTTTTCGTGGTTTTCCTTTCCATGTAACGTAAATGCAAGGCAAAGAAGAGACTCCCTATCCTGAACTAGCAGGAGTTAAATGGGGTTGCGGAAGAGATACTTTAAACTCAACTTACAAGATCTGTATTCAACAGATTTTGAATTATTGCATTTAAGGGTTGATTTCAGCTACTGATGGAGGTAGTCTTAAAACTCCTTGATACCTTCCAGAACCAGATATTACGCATCATTAAAGGAGGAGTTAAAACTATCCCCGTACTTGCTATGCAATTACTTTGCGATCAACAACCGTTGGCTAAAGGAATGCAGCTATCCTGTATAATAGACTGATAAGACTTTATAGTAATTCATTTTGGCGAGAATACTACTGTGGCAAGACTCGTAATATGAAGACTCAAAAAGGCTTCATCCAGTTTGTTCGTGAGAATACCCAATATAATGTAATCAACAATGCGCCATACTAACTGCTACTTTTAGCAAGTCCATTAGAATATATGATTCTCGGTGTCAGATTGGACTTAGTTTTGAATGTACGGAAACGTGACACAAGTCCTAATGCACTCCATGCTGTTGCCTTGGAGACAATCAATATTCTTTTCCTCCCTGATGAATGACTTAACATCTATACTGACGGATCTCTCTTGGATTTCTGGCAGGGTGCTGGTATTTTTATCGAAACCCTTTCTTTTTATGTACATGATGGGCCATTTTCAATTCACTTTGATGGAGAACTCAAAGCCACCCATGTTGCTCTCCAACAACTTGCTGTTCTTTTCACCCGTCCTGAGAAAGCTGTGATTTTTCTTCAGATTTTACCTATGCCCTACAGGCTTTTTCCATCAACGCAGAAAATAGTAATTCCCTTGTATTGAGCTGCAGAGAACTCTTGAAGAGGATTGAGGGAATTGTTGCAATTCAATGGGCCCCATCCCATTTGATCTTCGAAGAAACGAAATGGAGGACTTTTTGGCCAAACCAGGAACTGATATTCTTCAGAGATCCTGTAGAGATTTGTCTTTCTATCGCTGAACTTAAAGTAAAGGAATCTTCAAACAATCATTACATTGTTTGGCATCTCACGCTGCTAGAGATTAGTCATGGAAAGTGCTCTGTGGAACTCACAGTGCTCCGGATTCCTCTCGTGGTGCTGAGGTAGCCAGGCTTAGACTTTTGACCGGATATGATAATCTACGTTCTCATTTATTTCGCCTCAAGCTGAATACTTCATCAGATTCTCTTTTATGTAGCTCCAGACAAGCCATGATTGCTGCGCTCTTGAGCATGTGCTCCGCACTAAAAATACTTTGACTGTATTGTTAAGAAGCACTATTGTTAAGAGCTATAAGCCTAATGACCTAATAGTCAATGGCTGGCATTTGTTTAATAATAAATGTAACGCAAATGCAGGATATTTCCTTCAAAAAGGCAAAATTTTTCCAATACTTGACCCAGGAGTTCCCTTGTATTCCTGATAGGGTTTAAAAATTCAAGGATATGGAGTTGTGCATTAATAGGCGTGAGCCTGAAATTCAGCCGATTGATCAACGCCGGTTAAAAAATAAAATGAGTGAGCTATGTAAATTTTGGCGCAACAGCCAAATAAATATCACTCGAAAAGAGAATGCAATATTCCTAGGGAAAATAATGTTTTTTTTTAAAAAAATTGAGTTTGCGAAACTCTTGATTCCGGAAAACAAAGTATATCCCATCAAATAATTTCACTAAAGTGTGTTTCTCCTGTATGCTATATTCTTACGTTACCGTTTTGCTGTTACCAACTTTTTAAGAGCATCTTTTTTGCTACTTATCATTAATTTGGAATTTATATATTCATAAAAAAAACTATTCCTTGCAACTATAAACCTAACACTTACACACATAAATTTAGTATAACTTATAATTATTTATCTAAATTTTATTAAAAATAGTATTTACAAAAATCTTGCATCTCTGCATTTTTGCACTGCATAAGGGAAAATAGGAGTGAGTTATATTAGAGCGATTGCAGAATTTCCTGAGACAACAACTAAATTTATTGACAACACGGAAAATACATGGAAAATTCATGTTTTCATATAAAAACAATATTTGTTCCAATTTAAGCATAATATGAAAAACGTAATGAAATCAAAATAAATGGGGAAAAAAATAACCGAACACCATGGAATCGCGAGGATCATTCCCTGATTCGAAATAATGAAATATGAAAAAACTACATATTTTATCTCATAATAAGGTCATTAAAAGTTTTGAATTAATTAATTGTTTGGAGGTTTTTAAGAAATTCGATTCTGTTGAGTGATAAGAGTTTTATAAACATTATTGTTTGAATGATATTTTCAATAAAAATGAGATAATTAATAATTATTCAATAGATTTTAGGTTCCCTTGAATAGATATATTACAGGCTGGAAAAAACAAGGGCTACAAAAGGGAAGAAATAAAAAATTCTAATTTTATAAATTTTCAGCATTAAGGAAAACGAAATTCATAATTTAAAATATTAGAAGAAAAAAATAAATGACTATACATGTAGGAGTTGATGTTGTATGAACGTCACAGAAAGCAAACTAGCGTTCTATGCAAGAAAAAAAATACAGCCCAAATATGCATTACTGTAATATGTATGCCTATACTGCAAAGTGATGTATGTCGAAATATTTAATTCTGACTCAAACCTACTGATGCAATTGCATATGCAGTTTTGGTGGCAAATTACATTTTAAAGCATAATCACGACCAAGTCAAAATGTCACTGGTGAAGAAACGGGCAAACATCAAACCAGACTCAGAACACACCGAATTTGAAACATAAAAAAAAAACAAAAATTAAGAACAGTTGAAATAAATTTTTGTATTAAACTCACGAATAGAATCACAGTTACGTTATTTGTGGTAGCAGTATTTCAAGATTAAAATTTGTAATGGGCAAGTGAAACTTACATTGCCATGATATTTTCATACATTAAACCACTATGTATAAAAAATACATGATATTTTCCTATATTAAACCACTATGCGAGAAAAAGGACTTGATTCCTTAATACATTAAACCACTATGCATGAAAAAGGACTTGATATTTTCCTACATTTAACCACAATTGAAATAAATTTTTAAAAATTGCTTACTTATAATGTATATGACCGAAAACAAAGTTATCATTGTGAGAACCACCTTGAACGAATCCTTAATACTGGTTTATAGGAAAATTACGATAATAATTAAGCAACATTTAAAGGATTTTGCTAGAATATACAGTAAAGGTGATTTTGTTGGAAATATAAAATGCCTCATTCTACTCAAATTGATTAAGAAAATTGAATTTACTATGTTTGAATTCAGATTTATTAGGAAAAATACTATGCATAAGAAATCCGGATGTGATTTAAATATTATTAAGAAAATTATTCATAAATAACGAATTTCTAACAACTGTACCACATGTAAAAAGCTGATTTCAAAACTATTTTCTGCACTTATATAACTTAGATAAATTCAGATTAAAGGATACAATTCAGATTAGTAAAAACTATATTTTGTATCATTTTTTTCTGTTCTATATTTCAATGAAACGTACGTTATAAATTGAATTTCCCTACCTTCGTATAACGTATTACCGTACAAACAATTTTATTGTTAAAATGTAGATGGAACAATAAAATTATTTTTATAGTTAAATCATNTAGCTATATATATATATATTAGATTACAGTTTTAACAATAAAAACATTATTAAATGAATGTGTGAATTAAGAATATTACATCGACATTTCTTTAGATTTATAGTCTACTGAAGTGGATCGTAATACTTTAATATTGAAGTTAGGTCTGCGATTGCTAAAAAATTAATTTTAAAAGTGTTTCATTGCAACCTATAACGTGCGGAATTGTTTCATTTTCTCCAGCGTCACTCCTGTGATGACGTAAGGGCAAATAAAAAAAAATAGTTGTACTATTGCAATCACCTATAACATTATAAAAACTACTTCAAAGCATTTTCAGAAGTGTGCATTTTGCGAAAATAAGTACGATAATTAAATTATTTTTTTTAGTTAGCTGAATTCATCTATTTATTTCAAGAAATACAATTATGCAATTCCAGCTCCGTCTCTCATATGAAGATAATTTTTTTCTTATAAATAAAATATTTTTAGAACGTTNCTACTTCAAAGCATTTTCAGAAGTGTGCATTTTGCGAAAATAAGTACGATAATTAAATTATTTTTTTTAGTTAGCTGAATTCATCTATTTATTTCAAGAAATACAATTATGCAATTCCAGCTCCGTCTCTCATATGAAGATTATTTTTTTCTTATAAATAACATATTTTTAGAACGCTATTAGTCCTAAAAATAAAAGAATCTTGCGCATTTCATGAAAATTCCTAAATGTTTTTATTAAATATATTTAAACTCTTAAATATTTAAACTACATAAAAACATACCATGCACATGATCATGGAGTGACTCAAATGCTATTTACTGGTAAAACAGCGTATTTTTTCTCAATGTCTCTCAATGAAAATAAGGCATCTCCCAGGGCAAAACTGTCGATGCATTCTGAAGAAACCCGATAAGTAACGAAGGATTTAAGCAATTATTACTTCGTCAGATTGACTGATTGAATATGTGGTTTAATGGCGCAAGGTTCAAAAAGTACATGCTGAGCCAAACTTATAGATTCAAGATAAATTTAAAGCTAAATGCATACTAACATTTTTTCTTACTAAAACACGGAGAATTTTTAAAATTGCTCAAGTCATAACAGACGCATTCAAAATTAATGAAACTAGACAAAACGAAAATAAGGTAAAACACCACAAAACAGTGGCGTTCAAGAATGAATAATACCAGATAAAATTGTAAATAGAATAAAATTATGAATAATTGTATAAAACACCAATTGCGTTTAGAAAAGTAAACCTCTTTGGATGATGGGAGTCAACGAATAAATTCTCCAGAGGCAAAATGGAACTACCAAAAAAGGTACTGCTATATTAGTTTAGTCATGAGCAAAACATGATTAAAATATGATGAACAGTGATTTAAAAATTACAAGTGCTTCTTTGGGGAGGATGTTCTCTAAATAGAGAATGTAAATGGGTGAACCCAGAGTGGTTGATTCGGTGACTATCTAACTGAATTTCAGCATGTCGCAGACTCTATACAGGTAAAAGATTAAAATCTGATCTCACATGGAGCATTTTGATGTTAGTTTTGAGATCCTATTGTTCTTGACATAGAAATATGATGAACTGCCGAATATATTTGCTTTGTTGAAAAAAAGATGCAGATAGAGTTAAAACAGAGGTATCAGATCGTGCAGCAGAATATTACTTCATCAGGGTAATTCCACTTGTACACGATTGTACACAATGCGCTGGTTCATTGAATACTAGAAGTTTAACAAACAATACTTTATTGAACAATTGTAAAATATCAAACCAAAATCATTGCACTATTGCAATGGTAGCCATGACTGGCTCAAACAAGAGTTCAAGAGCAGCTGACTAGTTCGAAACAATTACAACAGATGGCGTTTCGCTTAAGACCGAGCACCACTCTTTTTCTTATACCAAGTGTGAATGTGAAAACGACATATAAGTTACAGAAATTTTTTGTAATTATGTATCAATGCCTGAAATGTCTCAGAATCAAACTTCGACAGATGCAAATAATTTCATTCATGTTTATAAAAAAGTCATATAACTGCTAGTAATTGCTAATTTAAAGTGTAGTCACTTTATAAATTATTCCACCTTTGCCTTTATAAATAAGTGCAAGAGCATTGAAACACATAAAAAACAGAAAGAAAATATTTAGAGGAAAACTATTTAGGTCTCTAAATAAGCAAAAACCCATCAAAATCAGCAGCTTAATTAACTTTCGTTGACTTAACTACAGTCCAATAGTAATAAATTCACATCTAAAATAAAAGTGCCGTTATTCAATGAATATAACATTGAAAGTGTAATTTGTCTTTTGCAATGAATTTTACTCTTAATCAAAATCTCAGGAAGATTAAGTTCGTTGAATGTAGGGTTTAGTAGCCCTATGTCAAAAACAGGAGAGACTGTTTCAAGCTTTGCATTGAAAGATATCAAATTTGAAGATTTTATACTACAGTCGTGACAGTTAAAATAAAGTCAATAAAACGGTATGTATTGAGTCAATTACCTACAAAAGAGAAAGTAATCATGCAAGTTAATTAAATTTTGATAAATTAGTTTAAAAAAACATAGCAGTTTAAAACAAAATTTATAATAATTTGTTTCATGTTAATCTTAATGATTCATTATGAATAATTGCAATTTAAGAAATAACAATATAGTTAACAATAATAATTGAATTGACATTATTAAAATTTTTTGTAATAATAAAATCATTAATACTAATTCAATAATAATGTAACTTTAATTTCATGAAGAAAAATATAGCTAGTGAAACTACTGTACACTAAGACAATGACATTTCTGGTAAAAAAAAATAATTCTAGTAAATAAATCCGAAATGTACTTTTTTCAAACTATTCATTTGATATTAATGGGACGTTATTAAAATTAATGGGGCGTAGGGCCTCCTTTGGCTGCGATCACAGCTGCGACCCTTCTGGGCATGCTTTCCGCTAAATTAGCCATAGTGGCAAGAGGAATTTCCCTCCAAATGTTTAACAGGAAGTTCCATAGTTCATGCTTGCTTTTGGGGAGTGGGGTGCAGGCCGTCAACCGACGGTCCAATTCATTCCAGAGATGGTGAATTTGGTTAAGATCAGGGCTCTGCGCCGGCCACTTCATGCGTTTAACGTTGTTGTCCACATACCAATCAAGAGTCCTCCTTGCAACATGGGATCTAGCGTTGTCGTCTTGATACAAGTAATCATCCATACCGTACGTTGCCCACAAGGTAGGAAGGGCATGATTGTCGAGAATATCACAGTATCCATCGGCATTCATCATACCATCAATCCTCCTCCACCAAACTTTACAGTTGTCGTGTCACTTTCTTCCAGATAGTGTGTATATATATATACACTCAAGAGCCGAAACATTATGACCACCACTACATTTTGTAATGAACTCTCCTGGATGACGTAGAAGGCACGTGATCAGGTGGAGGTGGTATTTAACTGTAGCTGGAGAGTTTGAAGAATCATTCTTCCACTTACTTCTGTGTGTGATGGGAAAGGCTGCGGATCTAAGCGACTTTGATAGAGGGCAGATTGTAATGGCTCAAAGGCTCGGAACAAGTATTTCCCAAACTGCATGACTCGTGGGTTGTTCGCGATCTACAGTTGTTAGTACTTATGCAAAGTGGATGAATGACGGTGAAACCAGCAGTAGACGACATGGTCTTGGACGTCCACACGCTATTAAAGAAAAAGGTCGTCGGAGATTGTCTCGCTTGGTGAAACAAAACTGGAACCAGACAGTGGCTCAGCTGACAGCCCAATACAATGTAGGGTCAATTAGAATAGTATCAGAGCACACTGTTCAGCGAACACTGTTGGATGTGGGGCTACGCAGCAAACGTCCCACTCGTGTGCTTTTGCTGACCAAACGCCATCGCCAACTACCCCTGCACTGGACCCGGGTACATCGCGACATGTCCATGGATCAGTGGGATTGAGTTGCCTGGTCAAATGAATCATGGTTTGTCATTCATCAAGCCGATGGCTGTGTCAGGATACGCCGTCTTCCAGGCGAACAGTTGCTCCCTCAATGTACAGTACGTCATACACAGGCCGGTGGTGGTGGTGGTATTATGTTTTGGGGGACGTTCTCTTGGGCGTCTCTGGGACCCGTGGATGTGGTAGAGCAGACCATGAATGCTACAAGGCATCTGAACATCATTGCGGACCAGTTGCACCCCTACATGGCCTCTGTTTTTCCAGCTGGAAATGGATTTTTCCAACAGGACAACACCTCGTGTCACAATGCTCAAATTGTGTTGGAGAGGTTCCAGGAACATGATGCTGAATTCCAGTTAATGCCCTAGCTGCCTAACTCACTAGATCTCAACCAGATAGAAAACATTTGGGATATCATGGAACGGCAGCTCAGAGTTCAAAGACCACCAAGGTTCATCTGGTACAATCTGTCTCCGGCCATCTACAAAGGACTTGTGGCATCCATGCCGCGGCGGGTTGCAGCTGTGTTGCGGGCTAAAGGTGGGCCAACTTGTTATTAAGAGTTGGTCATAATGTTTTGGCTCTTGAGTGTGTAGATATATGTATATACCTTGTGTGCAAAACTTAAGCAACAAGTGCGTTTTTTGTCATAACTCTACAAGAAATCATCCGATTGACATGAAATTTGAATATGATGTACATTATTTTGTACTTAAACGATGGTAGAAGAATAATGGCGCAGAAATGAATATAAAGCTTAAAGTAGGGTAAGGAACAAAAGAAGGCTTTATTTGACATATAGTGTCGTTACACATGATTGCCTGAAGAAGCGTAAGTACAACTGGCAGATGATCCCTAGTATGGGATATGCCTTCCCCTTACTGTAATTGTTGCTTGGCATCGTCTCTCAATGCTAAGCACCAGATTATCCAGGAGTTCTTGGGGTAAACGTCTCCATTCCTCCTTTAACGCATCTTTCAGCTGATGGGTGTTACCAGGA